>NC_079900.1:2524630-2601589 GCF_024868665.1 Triplophysa rosa | reverse complement strand
GGAATCTGAGAGCGCAAAAAAATCAAAATATTGAGAAAATTGCCTTTGAAGTTGTTAATCAGGGGCACTGTGGCAGACCATCCACTCACAAAAATAAAGTTTTTATATATTTAAGGTAGGAAATTTACAAAATATCTTCATGGAACATGATCTTTACTTAATATCCTAATGATTTTTGGCATAAAAAAAATCGATAATTTTGACCCACACAATGTATTTTTGTCTTTTACTAAAAATGTTCCCGTGCTACTTAAGACTGGTTTTGTGATCCAGGGTCACATATCGTCCACAAGATAACTGAATTTACAAAGATAACCCAGTTCAAAAAGTGTTCTTTACTGTTGATGTTATTTTTATTATAAATGATCACATGCAAAGCTAAATTAATCATTTGTATTGATTTAATCCTATCATAGGATTGACAGAAGAGCTGGACATATCCTGTTCTGGAAAAATGTGTGATGGAGAGGTCTGTGAATGGATGTTGGAGAAATTAATAGATGTATCTAATTTCAGCTTTTATTTCCTGCCTTCACTACAATTCACCCTCTTATTCTTTGCTTTTGGAGCTGCTGGCAGAGCAGGTTAGTGACTCTATTAAATCTATTCTTTACTGACCAAACAAAAACAAGTAACTGTAGTTGATATGTTGGATATCTACACAATGATATGTTGGAAGAATTACACAACAACTGTACTTACAAATTTCTTTTTAAAATTACAATAGCGTCATTGTGGTGGTACAAAGCATAAAATTATGAACCTTCATTTTTATAGACTTATTGGGTACCTTTTATGGTACATTTAAATGTTTTGTTTTCCTAACAAACTTTTACAGTACCCCTTTTCTGACAGTGCACTCAAGCAGACATGAACAAAAACAGATCTGAAGTTTATTCAGGAGCAATAAATGAGGACAAAATGAGGAACATTTTGTTTTAACATAAACATATCTGCTCATACCAAGCACTTAAAATACGTTTAATGTGTTTGATTTTTTTAACAGACTTAAGTGTAATGCAAATCTCAAATTTTACTTAATTGTTTTTCTCCTGTTTTTAGGTGTTTTGGCCAGTATACTTTTCCCATTGTTCTTTTTCCTGTCATTTTTCTGTTTAGCTTTCTTTAAGGGGGGTAAGAAAAGCTGTAAGTATGTGCTAAATAATCCTCTTCTAAATGCAGCACTAAATCTGTCTTTAGTTCTGTGTGATCAAAGAGTACATGTTGATTCAGTTGATCTTTAAAGTTTTTTCCACCTAAATCTAAAAGGTTTACGGTCACAGTTTGGATCATTCAGAACTCACTCCTCTCAGTCTTACTCAAGACTTTGATAATAACTTGTGGGTCAGAAGTGAGATGTGATCTCTGTTACTGTAAAGGCTAACTCACTCTGATCCAACAAACACCAACATTCTAAATTCTCATTCATGATCATAAAAACTCAAATGCATTTGTTGGTGTTTGTTGGATCCGTGTGAATTAGCCTTAAGAGTCTTTTCCTTTAATATTAAATGCAAGAATTCACTTTTTAAATAAGAACTCATTTTCAAAAGTTTTTTTAACTACAACGTCTTCCAATGTTTTTCAGGTTCACAACTGATCTTAAAAACATCGTGGTTGATCTTCATGCTTATAATGAATGCAGTTATGTCTTATTTCTTTGTTACATCGCTGGAAAATGAAAAAGGTACAGTTATATTTCTAAATAAAAGTATTAGAACACTTTTATATTAATTATATCTCTGAGGTAAATGTTCTAGATATTAACTTAAAATATGATGTCTTTACACTCTCTATATCTTTATCTTATGTTTATTGTATTGTATTTCTTAATTTTTTATACCCATAGGCCCTTATTTAAATCATTGTGTACTGTATTCTATTGTGTTATGGTCTCTGTGTACTGTTGTTGCTGTTTCTGTGTTCTGGATGCTCCTGTCACCAAAACAAATTCCTTGTATGTGCAAACATACTTGGCAATAAAGCTCTTTCTGATTCTGATTCTGTTTCGGCGGCTGCTAAGTAATATTTCAATGACAAAATCTTCTACTTTACAGAGTCTGCTGGAATGGATCCTGTACTGCTGTATGTCTACAAGTGCTGGTGGATGATCACACTGTGCATAGTAGAGTTTAAAGATCTGGGTACTGTTTGCTCTAAATATTAGATCCATGTAGAGATCTATGTACAGATCCAAGGTTAGATCCACTAGTTCTTGCACTAGGTCTGGCTAGATCTCTCTTTGTCAGGAAAATGTCTGTCTGTTACTCAATAATATTAAAAAATACTTTGTTCATTAATTGTGTTGCGAGTTTTCACAAAACAGTGGAAAGGTACTTCACATCATGCTCAACCTTGAGATTGAGAAATGTTTATTTGCGTAGACAATAAGATTAAACAACATTGATAGAAGCAATGTAGATTGTTTAAAAATAAGTCAAATAAACTAAATATATAATGAAAGAAAATGTATTTATCTAAATTTATTTTTTAAGTTTTTTTAAATAAAAATAAAAAATTCTAATCTAAAAAAGAATTATCTAAAAAATTAATAAAGAATAATAGATACATACGTATGATAAGACATTAAGACCTGAAATACAATATAGATGTACTTATGCGTATAATCTTAACTCAGAATTTCCTCTCAGATAATATGCACACATACCTTGCGTTTATCTTTATTGTGTTTTTTATTATGTTTATTATGTTATTATGTTTTACAGCTTTGTTTTTTTAGAGCTTTGTTATGTACATAAAGTAAATTAACAGCTATTCAGTTGTTACATGAAAATCTTTTTATTTTAATCTGTGTTACAGATGTTCCCTGTAGAAATGTTTTGTATGTGTTTGGATCAGTTGGTGTTGTTTTAATCATGGCTGTTGCTCTGATGACTGAACTGATACTGAAAACAGGTGAGAAAACACAACACTTTAAAGATTTTACAGTGTTTTATGAAGTTAACAAAGAAACTATTTAACCCAACACCATAAATTGAAGTTAAATATGTTTATTACTGTCTAACATTCTGATGTGTGTGTTTAGTTAATGGTGATCGTGCTCTGGGGGATTTGAGAGTCATTGTTTATTCATCTGAAGGCCTGTTTACATTCACTGTGCTGATTTTCATCATGTTTGAACCCTGTGAGTATAACTAGAAATTATTCCATGTTAGATTAGAAATCTAAAAAAAATCAGTTTAATCCATTTTACGTCACATTACACAACACACATGTGTGTTGATTTTTTTTGTAAAAGCTATGTTGTTTGTCAGTGTGCGTCAGACACATTCAGGCATCAGTTTCATTCACTGAGTGCTGCTCACATTCTACATTCTCTCAGATCAGTTCTTATTACAATGATTTACACCCACCAGTTCAAAATAACACAAATATTTCTTTTAAAAAAAGATTATTATGGATGCTGAAGTCATTATTTAAAGACCACGTCGAAAAATGATAAACAATGCTGGTCTAGAAGAACTTCCTGTTACAGTTTTTTAACTCTGCACAAAGGTAGAGTTAAAAACAACATAATACATAAAAAAGACATATACAACCAACAAAACATTTAGAACCAAATCGAAATGTTAAATGAACATCTTTAAGTCTTAATTATAACAATTTAAAAAAAAGAACTAAAAAACTAAACAGGAAATGCTTTTGGACCAGTGTTGTTTACGTGTTACAAGGTCTATGTGCTGGACATGTTTTCTTAACAGTTTTGTGATGTAAATTTCTCTTTACTCATGATTACTCAAGTCACTGTATAGTCTGATGTTTATCTGTGCTTTAACTCCACTAAAATATATTTGATATTATTTTCTTTACACACAGGGATTTCTGACTTAAAGTGTCTGCAGTCTTGTCAGGTTGGTAATATAATTGCATTGATTTGATGTTAACAATCAACCTGATGTTTGTTTCATATATATAAAATAACATTCATCAAACATTCATCCTCTCAAGAATGCAGAGCGTCCTGATGAAAATCCAGGTGCCGAATTAACCATGGTAAGGTGAATATTTTTTAAAGGTTGTGATCATTTAAGATAGACGATTGACATGTAATAATAGAAGCTTTACTATTAAACCTTTGTCCTAACGTAGATACTCACATAGAGTAGATTTAAAATTACATGATATCATGTTTTGTCTATACAGAGAGAGAGAGAGATCGAGCCACTGAACTGAATCTCATGAAATGAATCCTCTACTAAAGAATGAAGATCGGGAGACTGTTAAATGTGAATATCTGAGTTCGTCAGCCTCATTAAGCCTGATTCAGTGGAATCACAGACCTAATGAACAATGATGGAAGATCATTCTACCAGATTCATCACAAACATTCAGACCATTAGATCAAACTCTCATGAACTCTAAGAGTTTTGTGTTTTTCTCTATTTATAATGTTGATTGTTTACATTTTTTTATTTAACAGTTTTTTGCAATGCAGCTAAGAAATGAGGCATATCACAATTACATTGTCATAGAAGCCATGCAAGTGTTTTCTTCTTTTGTCCTTTGCATGTTTCAGCTGTATAAACTTAAAGGATGCTGAGAGAAAGAAGAATGTGTTTTTTGCAGAGCTGTATATGTCATCTGTGGATGGATCCGTGTGCTTCAGGTGTTTTTATCTTTAGAATATTTAAATAGCAGCAAGAATCTGTTAGTAAGAATCCAGATCGAAGATTAAACTGGAGAAAAACGTACAATACGTCAATTGGTAGAGCATTGTGTTAACAACGGAAAGGTCGTGGATTCGATCAACACACATACTGATAAAAGACATGTGTGGACTGAATGTGCTGTAAGTGGCTTTGGATAAAAGCGTCTGACAAATGCATAATGTAATGTACATTAAACACCTGAGCTCTTCTCAACAGACAAATAAAACATAATTTTAAAGACAGTTATGAGTTTCGGTTATGAATAACATATGATTGTTTAGTTGTGGAGATTTGTGAAGGTTTTTCAGGATTGGACTGAAATACAGGTTAGCACATCTAGATAAAACTAAATGTGGAGTTATAATTTCACAGATTTCCATCCGTCCTTCACAACACAAACATTATTCTATGACGTCATTGCTTGTGGATTGTCCATGTCCACAGAGGGCAAACAGGGTAAGAATTAGAGATGGATGCTGGAGAATCTCCTTTTTTACTGTTTTTAGATATTATGTATTATTTTCTCAAGGATTCTAGTGATGGAGGGCTGAAACATACAATAGTTTCAGCTGTTTCTGCATAAGATTATGAATTGTGGTCAAATAACATCAGCTATAGCTGAATCAAGAGAGATTCATGTACGAGTGGAGAGCTGCGAGGCAGGAGGACTACTATCACAGATAAATAATAAGTGTGTGTGTGTCATCTGCTCCTTTATTGCAATTGTTCCTTAGGGATACTTCACCCAAAAATAAAAATTCTGTCATCATTTACTCACATCAAATCTGTGTAAATCTCTTTGTTCTGATGAACACAAAGAAAGATGTTTGGAAGAATGCTTATAACCAATGGACCCCATCGACTACCATAGTATAGGAAAAATCACTTTATATTTTGCTTTACTTTATATTTTTTACTTTTTAGAATATTACTTTATATCAAAAGAAGATATTTTGAAGAATGTAGGACAGCAAACAGTTTTTTTTACATTTTTCTCACCATGGTAGTCAATGGGTTCCAAGAACTGTTTGGTTACAAGCATTCGTCCAAATATCTTTCTCTGCATCATCAGAACAAAGAAATATATACAGATTTGGAGCAACTAGAGAGTGAGTAATTCATGACAGAATTTTCATTTTTGGGTGAAGTATCCCTTTAACTGATCAATTAAAACCATCAGATCAGTTCATGTGCAATAGAGTACAGCTTTTATAAACACATTATTTTTTGGAGTTTCTTCATACTGATTATTCTCCATCTCAATGAAAACCGGTTCATCTGGATCAGCTGTAGTTCCACTGAACTCTTTCTCTATAAAGAAAACAAAACAGGTTTAAACACGTCCGCATGAACCAGAAGAATAATTTACAAACATGAATGTGGCGTTTTATAATTCAAAGAGATCATTACATTAATAAAAATATTTATCATTCAAATGGACTTGCTTGTGATTAATTTCGTTTCTATTTCTATTCTCACAATATCTGTCATTTCTTTCACTCGCTTTCAAAAAAGGCTGAAAATCTCTTACAAACTTCCAGGGTAGGGTGACGGTAAATTCTTTTGGTAATTACAGGCCCTTTTGAGAAGGCCTGCCTAACTAGTAAAATTTAATGACACCATTAGTAGTTTACGGTAGGACACCGTCCGCAGCTGTGTGGTGCCGAAAATGAAATGTATGACTCCCCCATTCCACACTAATGTTAGATTTAGGTGTGTGGGTTAGGATTAGCTCATTAATTTATTATGCTGAGGTGGATCTTGTGTATTGTGTTGTTATTGTCACAAACGGTGAGGGCACAAGGACAGAGGACCCAAGTGCAGACAGTGGGTAAGGGGTTAACATAAATGTTTAATAATAAAATAAAACATGAAACAAAAACCCACGAGGGGGTAAAACATAAAAACAGAAAGGGTATAACAAGAGGTAAACAGGGACATAGACTAACCTACGCTAAACTAGACAATACTTTAATTACAAAATACAAGACATGAACTACAACTAACTAGGCAAAATGAACCGACACAAGACAGAAGACACAAGGGCATTAAATAAGGGAACAAATCAAGAGGGAACAGCTGACGGGCATGAAACAATAATGAGCAATAAGGAGGAGACGAAAGGGCGGGAACAGAGACGAGACCGGAGGGAGTATGGCGAGCCATAAGGGCCTAAATTACCTCCCTCCACATGAAACATGAGGTTCTGTCATGGCTCTGCCTCTTCTCGTCATGTCTTTCTTGGTCTAGTGGCAGAACCATGACAGTTATGTATTGTGATGCCGTGTTTTCTTAATTGTATTGTTGATTGTATGGCAAGACTTAAGACTAATTTTCAGCCAACGCTGGATAATAAAGTACAACTAAACTAATCATGCAGCAGTATCAATGAAGGGAGTCAAAATGTGACAAACCCGTTGTTTTAAATTAACCTATAGAACATGCCCGTTTTTGACTAAACAACCCAGCACAGGTTCATTTATAACCCAATGGTTGGGTTTATCCCTTTTGACCCAACTACAGTAGATATTCTTATTTTCTATATTTCATTTGTTTTTTTACGTATACTTTATTTTATATTGCATTCTATATTTATCCCTTACTTAGCACCTTTTAAAAAAATTACTCTGTTTGTACTTATTGCATGTCTTTTGTTTTGTTCAATGCTTTGGCAATATTGTAAAAACACGCAATCATGCCAATAAAGTACCTTGAAATTGAAAATTGAGAGAGAGTGAGATCTGTAGTTTGTGTTGTTCATGTCAGATTAAGTAGTCACATGCTGAAATGTCACATTCAAAGGGTTACAAAGACACACATGATGAATAAAGCCAAAGAGAAATAAATAAGTCATTTTTTTATTATTTATGAAACATTACATGTACAAATTTCATTTCATTNTCAGGACCTGAAGTGGGAGTCCCACATAGACTCCATTGTAAAGAAGGCCCAGCAGAGGTTATACTTCCTCCGTCAATTGAGGAAGTTCAACCTACCACAGGAGCTACTGACCCAGTTCTACTCAGTGGTCATCGAATCTGTTCTGTGCACTTCAATTACTGTTTGGTATGGCTCGGCCACCAAATCAGACCTACGAAGACTACAACGGACAGTTCGTAGTGCTGAGAAAATTATTGGTGCTCCTCTGCCCACACTTCAGGACCTGTACGATTCCAGAGTGAAAAACAGGGCAAGAAAAATCATCATTGACTCCACACACCCAGCACACAAACTCTTTGATCTGCTGCCCTCTGGCCGGCGCTTTAGAGCACCAAACACCAGGACTTCCAGACACAGAAGCAGCTTCTTCCCCCAGGCAATCTCCCTCCTAAACAGATAACTGCTCCTTAAGAGCAATATTCCACTTCCACTACTCCTATAGTGTGCACTACTGTGCCTTATTATATCTACATCTTATGTATACATGTATATAACACTACCTCTACTTACTAAATTATCCATTTGCACAAGTGTACATACAATCTGTTAATATGTTTATTCTACTATATACTACCCGGTACAATGTCTCTTATATGTTATTATCCCCCATTTTCTGTAAAATAGTCTTTATTTTATATATGCACAATTTAGAATCTTTTAGACTGTAAATCGTATTATATTGTATTGTCATTGTGTTAAATGTCTGTACTAGAAGCTTCCAACACCAAAGAAAATTCCTTGTGTGTGCAAGCACACTTGGCAATAAAGCTCTTCTGATTCTGATTCTGATTCTGATTCTGGTTCTGGTTTTATTTATTTATTTATAAATGGTTTAAAACAATGTTTAAAGTTTTTATTTCTGTTATGTAAAGTTGCTATCTTGTTTTTTTGTTTAGGTTTCTCTGCCTTACACATAATGGTGTTGATTCTGTGTATTGCTGCATGTGGGTGTGCTGTTATAATCTGCTGTCTGATTTACTGCACATCACAAAACACAGGTATGTTCAAATGGTGTATACTCTTATACTTGTAGAATTAAGAACACGTTTACAGTCCTCATGCACATATTTGACAAGAAAACCATATACAATGAGCACATAAACCTTACCAGCATTACAACCATAAGGCTTAAATGAATGTTAAATGCTTAAATGTTAGGCTGATTTAAAATATAAAGAGCTGTAAGTTTGTGACAGCGCCCCCATGTGGTCAAGTCACATTTACTTGTACTGTACAGTGCTGATACAAAAAATTCAAAGTTAGCAGGAAAATAATGATAATTTATGCAAACTTCAAAGCACATCAGTACATGTGGTAAAATAAATCTGTTTTTGTTGAATTTAATCAATTTAAATTATTAAATACTTTTATCTACATACACACAGAATATAGATGTGGTCTATATCATCTTTAAACTTTAAGGGGTGGTTTCCCGTACAGGGCTTAAGACTTAAAATAGCTTGCACTGACATATCTTTGTGTTGTCTCAAAATGCACATAAGTAAGATGATTTTGTCAGGCATGTTCGTAAAAACTACTTTTTTAAGTCCTATTCCTGGCTTAATCTGTCCAGGAAACCGCCACTTAAAGTCTTAAAATCTTTAATACCTGACTGACGCTGACCTTTCCCAGAGATAAACATTGTGTCTGGTCAAAAGGGACATTATTGGTACATTTTTCAGGAACATTATTAATAAAATGTTATTTACTTACTAACATTTTGTATTTCTTTATAACTTCAGAAAAACCTGTCAAGACTCTTGGATATTTGTATGTGTTTCTTCCAAATATTATTATGTTTGTGGCTTTTGTCCTGTGGGGTGTGACAGAAGGTGAGTGTTTCAAATACAACAATTTCGTAATCAGTGGCAATTTTATACATTCTCATGACTTTCCTGGATATTTTAACACATTAGCCAATCTTATACATAAAACATGTGATTGTGTTACAGGATTTCTGTATGAGACGATCTTGTGCTGTGCTCTTTGTCTTCTGAGGCCTCTGATGTTGATTTATGTTGCACCATATTCAGAGAAAGCGTCAGGTTTGTAATTTTTATTATTGTTGCAATTGCAAATTATAAAATCTAAGTGTTCCCAGAAAAATAACTAAATTTCACGTCAATATTATTGATCTTTATGAGATTTGTATTTACTTTTTTTATGTGCTGTAATTCCTAACATGAACTATATAATTATTTGCAACCATTTATGTTTACAGGTCTAACCGTTCTAACTGAATTAGTCATGTTTACAGTAGTTTATTTTTCAGGTTAGTAAATTCACATATTCTACTACAGTGATTGTGTTTATTTGAATTGGCAATGCACATCAAGTTGCAGCAAACATTTGGGTTGTAACCACTGATCTATATAAATGACTGGATTGCTCATGATGTAATTACACTGAAGCTAACGCACTTCCATGTTGGTATATACCAACGCGGCGCGATCTGGTCCGGTGACTTCACCTCCTGCCGTTGTTTTCATTAAACAAACGAACACTTCCACTAGAAAGATTTATTTAAAGGGCATGACTGCACACCACTGATTGTGACTATTCTACAAAACAAAAACATAACAAATAAACACTTAAAGGAGTAGTTCACTTCAAAATGGGCCCCCATTGACTTTCCATAGTAGGAAAAAAATTACTATGAAAAGTGAATGGGGGCAAATTTTGAAGTGAACTACTCCTTTAAACATTAACCTTAATGATATTGTGCCTTTCTTAAAATGTCATGAATTACAAACCTTAATTATAAATGGTCAGTGAAATGTTAAAACAGATATTAATGATTTGTAAATACATTTTAACCTGTATTTAATCCATACCAAATATAAAGCGTGTTACCCATACTTACCACAACCTCAACAGTTGTCCATCATCACTTCATAGAGCATTTTTGACAGGAATGAAGGCAGGACAGTATAGCAACACCTGTAAATCAGATGCAGCATTATGATACCACTTGTTAGTTGGAATTATTCAATGCATGATAATTATCTTTTGTTTCTGTGTCAGTTCTTTTTAGACATACTTGGGAAACAGTTGTACATTTTGCTACGTTTGACAAAGCTGTTGTAATAGTCGTGTTTGGACTGGTGCTCCTGCTCTGTGCCATCGCTGTCGTATTATGGACGTGTGAAGTAGAAAAAGGTGCTGCATTTATACTGTTTTTTCTGCCTACACTACAATTCACCCTCTTATTCTTCACTTTTGGATCTGCAAGCAGAGCAGGTTAGTGACTTACATCTGTTCTTTACTGATAAATACAGTCAGGAATTGTCACATTAAACAAAAACTATAATAACTGTAGCAGCTGATATTCTGGAAACAGTAATATGAATGTACTCAAACAGACATGAACTAAAACAGAAGTGACACTTATTCAGGAGCAATAAAGGAGACAAATAAATTTGTTTGTTACTGAGGACTGATATATTTTTTAATTTGTTTGTAATGTGGTGTGAACCTCAAATTGTACATAAATGTTATTCTTCTGTTTTTAGGTTTTTTTGTCATTGTACTTTTCCCAATGTTCTTTTTTCTGACATGGTCCTGTTTGTTTGACATTGAGGGGGGAAAGAAAAGCTGTAAGTATATGTTACATTTCCTCTTCTAACTACAGGATTAAATCTGTCTCTAGTTCTGTGTGATCAAAGAGTGAATACAGTTACTTCAGTTGATGTAATGTTTTTGACTCATATCAACTTGTTTCCATCTAAATCTAAAAGTTTAGACCAGTCAATGTCGATTCTCAGTGTTTGGATCATTCAAAACAGTTTTCAGTCTTACTAAATCATGATATTTTACAGCATTACTGGGTCAGATGTGAGACCTTTTCTTTGTTACTTTGCCTTCAATATTGATCTATAAAATCAAGAAAGTCTTTTTGAACATTTTATGAAAGTTTTTTATAATTAAGTTGAACTTTTCCCAATGTTTTTCAGGTGTAAATTTGCTCAATATTACTTCATGGTTGATCTTCATGTTAATAATGAATGCAGTTATAGCTTATTTCTATGTTACATCAATGGAAAATGAAAAAGGTACAGTTATATTTCTAAATAATGAAAACTATTAAAACACTTTTAAAATAATTATGTATCTGAGCTAAAGGTATGTTATATTAGGTTTTAGATGTGAAGACTGACCTTTATTGAGTATTTCTATAAAATCTTCTATTTACAGATGTTGCTGGATGGACCTGCACTGCTGTATTTCTACAAGTGCTGTGGATGATCGCAATGTACATAGGACTGCTTGAAGATCTGGGTACTGTATTGTCTCATCTGTCTATGTCATCTCAATCTAGAGTGTGAAATGTATGTGTATGTCTGTAAATGTGTATGTGCATGCCGGGTAGCACACAAGAAAAAGAACGAATGAAAATGAGAGCGTGCAACAGCATCACGACATGGGGTATATCAGGGGTATTCAATTAAAGTTCCAAGAGGTCCGGTCTTTATATTTTCTTCCAAATGGAGGTCCGGACAATATGTTTTTTTGAAAATAAATAAATATTTAATCAATTTAGCCCAGTTGGATAAACTGTATATACTGTATAAAAGATATGATCTTTTATCAGGCCATTTATATATATTTTGATATCTACAGTATGTATGTATTGTAGGCTCTGTGGCTTTAGGGGAATGCCCTCTTAACAGAAGTTTGATAATTAATATTTGTAAATAAAAAAAACTACGGACAACATGCAAACAGCAAATGTACATTTAACAACAATTAAAATGCTCCGATCATAAACAGAAAACAAAGTTACTTACTAAATTAGCATTTCCATGCCATTCATACCAGAACCACTTTTATTTTTAAATAATTTCCCAATTAAAACGTTGTTCATTACAAAATGTGAACCTGCTTGTGAAAACCCAGCAAATGTCCTTCATAAAATCGTCCTACAGAATATTCTGTGAAAATATAACAATATCTTCAATATTGACTGAATAATGCCACAATCACAGTGAAATGAATGCTTGAAATTAATCTTTAATGCTTGTTATCTAATAATCAATTAGATTATGAGACTTTAGCCTGGGTTTTCACAGGGTCACAAATGTTTACATGCTGATCAATAATGCTAATGATAAATGTAGATAAAAATGTTATGGTTCATAAAATATCACAAATCTGGTTGAAAGGTTGACATATAGCAAACTATAGCAGACTGACAGATACAAATGCTTTAATATTTGCTGCATTTTGTTTACTGTTGTGTCCATTTGCCTGCTCTGCATGTTACTACATGTATAGTAACATCTCCATGGGTGTGAAAGGTATATTGTGAAATATACTAATAATACTATATATGTTTGCCCCCCTTTAAAACGTTTCATCGGACATGTGTAGCAGGTTACTCTGTGACTTCATTGTACATTTAAACATTGCCTATACAAAAGTTTACTCGGTTACTCTTTTAATACATAATTTTTATACATAACTCTTTTAATACAATACTTATGCTTAATAAAATTGGCATAATGTTTCATGCTTTATAACCGGAACAATATAATTCCGCTGAATCTTTATTGTTATAGTTGTGGTGCGGACTTAAGTAGCTCGTTTTTCAAAACTTTATCTTCATAGTTATCGTCCATAGTGTAAACGACCCTGTAGTCATTTATAAGTTGCTTTGAAACGATGTGAATTGTTTTAAACACTATACAAATAAAAATGACTTGACTGTGCATGAGCAAATACACAAACAAGCTGAGTGTGAATTTACATCCTGTTCCTCAATTATGCTCTGTGTCTGTCAGTGAGTTATGACGAGTGAGTGTGTTATAACGGTTCACTCAGAATTTAACACCGCTGCGACACACATCTTCAAAAACATCAGACCAACGTTTAATAAAATGCAAAAGAAATAAATATAGTCAGAGTAACATTTGTTCATAGATTATTTGACAGTTGGGTTCGATCACACCCAAAGCCGAAGTATTGTCAGAATAAGTCTTATGCTCGCTAAAAGTGTGATGGCTTTCATTAGCTTAAAAAAACTTAACCAAACAAAACCATCTAAACTAAATGGATCTGCAGAAAGTATACTGTATTTTAGGTAAATGAAAGTGTATGCTAAAAAACACAACACCAATGTATTTTAAAGAACAGTTTACTTTACAAACCTATTTACTGGCTATTATAGTTTATATCCTTGAATGTCCCACTATTTAATTTGTTAAATGAATATCGATTGAATTTGTTAAATCTTATTGATCGCTTTAATCTGTTACAGAGGTTCCCTATAGAACTTTTTTGTATGTGTTTGGATCAGTTGGTGTTGTTTTTATCATGGCTGTTGCTCTGATGACTGAACTGATACTGAAAACAGGTGAGAAAACACAACACTTTACTGTTAGCCAGTGTTTGATGCTGTTGACAGAAATTATTTAAAGGGTCAGTTCACCCAAAAATGAAAATTCTGTCTTTATTTACTCACCCTCAAGTTGTTCCAAATGTGTATAAATTTCTGTGTTCTGATGAACACAGAGAAATATATTTGGAAGAATGCTTTTAACCAAACAGTTCCTTGACCCTGTTGACTAGTAGGAAAAAATACTTTATAAATTTCTTTATTTTGTTGAACACAAAAGAAGATATTTGGAAGAATGTAGGACAGCAAACTTTTGACTACCATTGTAATTTTTCCTGTGCTATGGTGGTCAATGGGGTTCAGGAATTGTTTGGTTTCATCCAAACTACTTTCTCTGTTTTCATCAGAACAAATACATTTATACAGATTTGGAACAACTCGAGGGTGAATGATGATAGAATTTTTTTTTGGTTTATTTTTCCTTTTATCCTATTTCTTTAATTTTATTTTAATTTTTTTTTTTTTTTTTTATTTTTTTTTGTGTGTGTTTAGTTAATGGTGATCGTGCTTTGGGGGATTTGAGAGTCATTGTTTATCCATCTGAAGGCGTGTTTACATTCACTGTGCTGATTTTCATCATGTTTAAACCCTGTGAGTATAACTAGAAATTATTCCACGTTAGATTAGAAATCATTCAAATCAGTTTAATCCCTTTTACATCACATGTAGCTGATCTTGCTGTTTTGTTATTTTTTGTTCTTAATATTTAATATTCCAGCTAATCCATGATCCTTGCTGAGAGAATATTGCCTAATCTCAGACCCATAATTGTTTTTCTTTCTTAGTTAAGCATTTTGGTTTATTGATGATTCGTGTTGCACATGGTTCATCGCACACTTGAACTGTAATGTGTGTGTTGATTTTTTTTCGTGAAGCTGGTGTTTGTCAGTGTGTGGTCAACATGAATGTCTCATGTTTACAGTAGATCGCTGATCAGCTCTTATTTAATAACCCGTTTACAATGAATGTCTCGTGACATTCAAAAATAATTTTCATGTAAATATAAAAAAATAAATAAAGTAATTGTGGTATAAAAGACAATAGAGATGATGAGAATAGCAATGTTTTAATAGCCACACAAAATGCCACGATGTTTACACTTTTTGGGAAAACAGCCCATGAATGACTTCTACTTTTCTTGAATAGAGTTTTCATTGATGTGAAATTTTAATCCAGGTCGAATAATATACAGTATAGTGCACCTGTGCGTGACCTGTCAATCTGAATATTATTAAGTTAAATACTTTACTCTTCAAATATTTAAACATCTTTTCTTCCACTGCTTTTAACAAACAGGGATAACAAGCTGTCTACAGTGTCGGCAGGTTTGTGTTATAGTTTTGCAATAATTTGACATTTACTAAGAACACATTTTCTAAATTAGAAAGGTATCATTTACTGTAGATATTATGTAAAATGTGTGTTTATCCTGAACACAGAATGTACAAAGGCCTGCTGATACCTCTGCCAACACACAGCAGCAGAACCAGGAACATCAGGTAAGACACTTCTGTAAGGTTACATTGGTTTGAGATTCAGACATTATGTGCAATATATTAAGAATCACATTTTAATATTAAATATTATATCATTTTAAAGTCTTGACTCTTAGTACAGTAACTGTGAATGTTTTTAATTCATATTGAATGGCCCTGAGGCATAAGGAGGTGTACTTTATTGATATTTAAAATTCCCTTGTCTTGAAAACAGACTGCCGTAGAAGATCATGAACTGGAGTCATTATCACCGGCCTCAGAGGTCACTCGTGAACAACCTGAATCATGATGAGGGAAGTCATACTGGACCTGATTCTGTGATGCTACGACCTCATGATCTTCAGGACTAAAATCATTTTAAACCTGAAATCCTTTCTTACTCGAGCACTAGATACAAAACTCAATGACAAATAGTTTTAAAGAGTCTTACATTTTGCCGAGTCAGTTTTGAGAGTTTTGCGCAGACCGTGTAGAGTTTAGATGCAAAACCCTCTAAAACCCACATCCGTCCAAAAATGAGATTATGTTGTTGAGTAATGCTCTCCACTCAAAAAATTGTTTCAAAACCCACTAAATACCAGACTCTGACCGGTCTGAAATATCGGCTATTGCTGAAATGTAGGAGCCTGATAAAATTTTTTCGTATAAAAGAAAAGCCATCGAACGGATTTAGAGGGTTTTGCATCTGATCTCTTCATATATTGTTGTTTTAGTATTTACTGGTGTGTTAAGATGCATGTTTTTAAGGACATGTAAAGAGTTGTCGCAGGAGGTTTCAAATCTATGCAGGTGCTGGTTCGGAGGTTCAGGGTTTATTTAATTCATATTGCCAGTCCGCATTGGACCTTGCATCGCATTGGAATGCAAATCAATATTGAGCACATTTAGTCTTGTTACAGGGATACATGGCCATAGGGAGCACAAAGACCCTTCACTGTGGACCAGTCGATACAGACAATATAGACAAAGTTCCATAGCCAGGTTTCACCGGCATCTCTCATTGAAAACGAATTGTGTCCATATAGCACAACACAACAGAGCCCCTTTCATATGCACTGCTTCTATCTCCACTGACCACTGCCCATTTCACTTCTATAAAAATCTGTCTGCACATGAGTGGTGATGATGGGTTAGGGGTGTTATATTAATATCATCATATAGTAAAATCATAAATAAACACATGTAAATACACCCTGCTGTACCTTAAAAAAGGAATGAAGTGTAATCACTTAGGTTTGAAAATTGTTTGTGTTTTTTGTTTGTAATTTATTTATTGTGTAATGTAACTGTGCTGCCTTCTCTGAAACTGTATACATATCTTAACAGATCCAGACAAAAATAAAAAGATGCCAATAGCATATTGCTGTATAGTCATAATCACCAGCATTTCATTTTGTTTTTAATTTTCTGTTTTTTTATGTGGTGTAGATATGTGATTGACCACCAGAACAGTCAGACACAAGAACAGTTTTGTCGCTGAGAGAAGCAGCCACTGGCTGTGGTTGAAACGGAAGGACGCAATATGGGCTGCCAAGTGACCACGTAATAAAATGGTGTTGTGTGTTGTATTGTTATGCCATACGGGACCGGGGGCACTGAGCTTCCATTAACGGAGCCAGTGGGGCTAGAACAGCCTTAGCCAACGGGTTGGCGCGTATGGCTGAGTTGATTTTGGTAATGTGTCGTAATGGTATGCCATACAGGACCGGGGGCACTGAGCGAGCATTAACGGTTTGGGTAGTCGTGGCCTAATGGTTAGAGAGTCGGACTCGTGACCAGAAGGTTGCCGGTTCAATTCCCAGGGCCGGCGGGTAACAACTGAGGTGCCCTTGAGCTGCAGTGATAGCTGCTCACTGCTTCTGGTGTATATGTGTTCACCACTTGCAGTGCGTGAGTTCACTACTCACTGGATGGGTTAAGCTCACCATAGCTGACAAATAGGTCACTCTCAGAGGACAGGTCCAGTGGTGCAGAAAGAAGAAGCCAATGGCTGTGGTTGAGGCGGATGGACACAGCATGGGCTGCCAGATGACCTTGTAACAATGCGACACACACCCAGGTCTGATCAACCTGCGGTGGGCCTCCCTTGGCTGAGGGTGTCTTGTGATAAAGGGCCGAAACACCCAATGAGGCTGAGGTGCACAACTGATGATGTGTCGCATTGATGGGAACCATACAAAGGGCATTATCAGCAGCACCTCACCAAAAGGCATCTTTCACTCAGGATAATGTGATAACAACCCATGAGATGTCTCTCTGATAATGGCAAGGAAAGAGGATGCCTACCCGACGAACCAGTGAAACCTCAGACCTCCTTTCCTCTATTCATATTCTTGACTGCTTCCCCCTAAATAAGGTATGGGAAATGTCCTAATGGGCAGTTCAACTGTGCTGAAATAGTGGGATTATAACACCTAGTCCTATTAAGCGAAACCAAAAAGTAGCCTATATAGGGAGGCAGAGAGAAAGAGAGAGAGATTTTTCTGCATTGGTTCAGGACAGCGAAGAGCAAACAGGAGAACAGGAATGAGAGAGGGGGTGAGGGACCGGGACACAACCCAAGTTGGACTCAAACCCGGGTCCCCATGTCTCCCATGTCTGGAACATGTGCATCAACCAATGTGCCAAGGTAATTGTCAATGCTGCTGTTAAATTAACAGAAAAAAAGACAAAAAGGAGGAAATGAAGGACAAACAGACATGCAAAACCTGTCTGATATTTATGCTGTGTCAAAGACATCTCGAATTTAGGATATTTCCAACCTTAACACGGATTTTTTTGGAACGGTGCTCCTTGTTAATAAGTACTTGTGATGTTTCAACGCTACTAAATCATTAGCAACATTAATGTAATCTTACTAAATACTTTAATTTTACGAAATACATACGTTACTTCCGGTTTGTCGTGGGAAAGTAAATATCCCAATTCCGAGGTGTCTTTTATGCTGTCTTCACGGTAATTCCCACTTCAACCCGGAAGTAACGTCTGGATTTTAAAAGTATGCAGTAACATTAAAACCTTGATGTTACTAATGATTTAGTAGCATTTAAACATTACAAGTATCTGCTAACATTAAAAGAACGCCGTTCCATAAATTATTTCCATGTTGAAGTGGGAATTATCGAATTTCCGAGAGCACGCCAGGGCAGCATAACGCAGTATAAATGCCCATGCACATACACATGCAATAAATTGGGTATGGGCCTACTCTAATTTCATGATGCATTACGTTACCACATTAAAAAAATAATAAGCACGTAGGCCTACCCTTTTTTTTGTTGTTGTTAAACATAACTTACATTTTGCATCAAATATTTTTGCTGTGTCGCAATGTTTTCTCACACGATCCCCGCCCATATCGAAAACGATCCTTCCCCTTTAAATTGCGACGGTCTCATATGTGAAAGTGAAAGTAGATCTGTTGAACTATTGACACATTCAAGATGCTATAGTTTCTCGATTAATTACGTTGAAGGTCATGCGAGATTCGTTTATTTTACCATAAAAATGATCAATCTTAAATTCCTAATCATACCGTCGACGCTCATAATGATGATTTCTGATGGTATGTATGAGATTTTATGCTTTTCCTGTCTGATGAAGAGCCTGTGTGCTCGAAACGTTATACGCCATGCTATAGTCTTTTAATCAATACATTTTTGTATTTTTGGAGCTTTGGTCTGCCGACTTTTGTATATAACCCTTCATTTGTTTTTTGGTCGAGCACCCATTATGTGCAGAATAGCATTTACTTTCCATTGACGGCTTTTCTAATTTATAGGTTTCATTGTGCGAGGTCCTTCAGGTCCTCTGGTTGTTCCTCTGGGAGGTTCAGTTCTTCTGCCCTGTTCTGTTGATTCACTCTCATCACTGGAGGATCTGGAGGTGGAATGGAAGAGATCAGACTCACAGACTCTCATTCATCTGTATCAAGATGGAGATATGGAGAGTTTTAATGACCGAGCTCATTTCTTCACTGATGACTTTACAGTTGGAAACTTCTCTCTCCTGTTGATGAATGTGACCGCTGAGGATGAAGGTCAATACACATGTACAGTTCACAGTGGACAAGAGTCTAACGAAACTGTGGTGGAAATTAAAGTTGGTGAGTAAGAACACAAACTCTGGCAGAATTATCTTAAACAAATAATTATATGTCAGTATTTTTATCTGTTCCTTCAGAGCGTCTGATAGTGTCAGGATCAAATAAGTCCATATCAGTGTATGTTGGTGATGACGTGACTCTGAACTGCTCTGTGGACTCTCACATCCCATCTGAACACATTGAAGAGGTTTCATGGAAGAAAAGAGTTAAAGATGAACACATCACAGTTCTGCTCTATGAAAGCAACAAGATTCATCCAGATTCATCAGATGAGCAATACAGAGACAGAGTCGAGTTCTTCAGTGATGAAATCCACAGAGGAAACTTCTCTCTCAGACTGAAGAGAGTCAGAACTGAAGATAAAGGACTTTACATGTGTCACGTGTTTGCTGGACGATTCTCAGACAACACAACTATAGTACTGCAACAACTGGGTGAGTGACAGCTTAAAAAATTAATAAAAAATGGATGAAGGTCATTTCTTTAAATGTTGAGGTATTTTGCTTATTAAGCAATAGTTTATATACAAAATAAATACATTATATGGAAAACTACAATGGCATCAGTAAGTAAAAAATGTGAATCAAATTTAAGACCTAGTGTATCAGCTAGCTAGCTAAACAAAATAATTACTCAGTTAACCTCAGAAGACTTTAACCATAGATTTGAACTGTTAATCAATATTAGCACTCCATAGCAGCAGAACAAAAAAAAAAATCCAAAACACTTCGGTGGCGTATATGATGCATTTTTAATGGACAAATTGCTTGGTTGTCTGATGAATCCTGATCAACCCCATGGTTGTGATTGGTTTGGTAGGTCGTGACAAAGTCTTTTGTATAAAGTTACTGTCTGTTCTTCAGGTTTTTCAGGTTTACACATAATGGTGTTGATTCTGTGTGTTGCTGCATGTGGATCTGCAGTTATAATCTGCTGTCTGATTTACTGCACATCACAAAACACAGGTATGTATAACTGGTGAATGAATCAATAATGCATTTACAGTCCTTGTGCACATTAGGATTTGAAAACTAAACAATGGTCACAGTGTAAAGCTTATCAACATTACAAAAAAGGGCTTGAATGTGTAATAATGTCAGTATATAATGTAATAAAGATATGTGTAATTTTAAGGAAGTCCTGCAAAAAGAATAGGAATTATGTGACAGCGCCCCCATGTGGTCAATACAGAAAATCTAGAGCATTTTAAATCATTTAAGATTTAATTAAATAAATAATGAAGTATGGTGGTTCATAGTAATAATAGTTAGAAATTGCACATCAAATAAATGCAAGGATTATCAAACAATTCAACTCTTTTCAATAAAAATGATACTCACTAACATTTTGTATTTCTTTATAACTTCAGAAAAACCTGTCAAGACTCTTGGATATTTGTATGTGTTTCTTCCAAATATTATTATGTTTGTGGCTTTTGTCCTGTGGGGTGTGACAGAAGGTGAGTGTTTCAAATACAACAATTTCGTAATCAGTAGCAATTTTATACATTCTCATGACTTTCCTGGATATTTTAACACATTAGCCAATCTTATACATAAAACATGTGATTGTGTTACAGGATTTCTGTATGAGACGATCTTGTGCTGTGCTCTTTGTTTTCTGAGGCCTCTGATGTTGATTTATGTTGCACCATATTCAGAGAAAGCGTCAGGTTTGTAATTTTTATTATTGTTGCAATGACTAGTAATCTTTATGTGATATTTTCTGCATATTTGTCATATTTTGATTGTTGTTTTGTTCTAACATTTATATTATGATATTTATTAAATTAATTAAATCCATCTTTACTTACAGAGTCTCGCGTTATCTTTGAATTTGTCATGTTTACAGTAGTTTATTTTTCAGGTTGGTAAATTCAGACATTCTACTACAGTGATTGTGTTTATTATCATAGTGTTATTAATGTTGCAGCAAATCATTTAATCCTTTATTAAAATAATTTAATAAAATAACATATGATATGCATTTTTTATTTAATTTGCTTTTTTTTGCCTTCTCCCCTGTTATTCTGTGCCAGTTCTTTTTAAACTTGCTTGGGATGCAAGTGCAAATTACACAAAGGATGACAGAGTTGTAACAATAGTCGTGTTTGCAGTTGTGATTCTTCTCTTTGTCACCGCAATCATTTATAGTAAGTATTTCTGTCTGTTTTCATTTGTTAAGTGTATGTCCTGTACTGTACAACAGCCTTTTATTAGCTAAACATTGTTTGTTTCACACACAGCAATCATTCAAATTCCTCCAAATTCTTTATCAATGCATTTCCAAACCCATTAATGAACATATATTAATGTCATACAGTGCTCTCCATAATCGGGACAGTAAAGAAAACATTGCTCTGTTTGTAGTTATGATTGAAAGATGAATATGAAGCAAAAGTACAGAATGTCACATTTTATTATTGCGTGTTTCAAACATACATGTTTCAGAAGAGTGCTTCATCCTGGCCTATGTGTGTTGTCATCACATGCAAGCCCCAGACTGCAAAAGCAATGGATAAAACTGATACTACACATTCTCTGCTTTTAACGTGTGGACAATAAATGTATCAGGACACAACCGATCACTTAACACCTGTAAACCAATTGTCCCAAATGCTCACATTTGATTTAGCAATTAAATTCTAAAATAGTTGTTCTGTTGAGTTGGTAAAACATGTATATGTTGAAATAATATATATTTTTAATATTACCTGTTTTGTGTAAGAAATAAAGCAAAGACTTATTGAAAATATTGAATTCCAGGCCACCAGCCACTGTCAATCTGGCTTTAAAGAAACTAAGACAGAGTCTCAATTTATGCCACATCTTTGATAGTCACTGAGCTGAATGATTTATGATTTAAATATTTTCTCCTTTTTGAATCTGTCACATCTTTCAGCTTTGTGACATTATGTACCTTCCAGACATCAGAGCAATTTTGTCTTTATCCCAATACTGTCCCATAATTTATAGAGGGCACTTTATATTTGCCCATTTGTCTACCATCTTGTCTCGTTTTTTTTTTTTGCATTTGGATCCTGTTTCCTTGCATCGTCCGTGGCCATTACATTATCAAAATACCTGTACAGCTTCAGTAATATGTTTATATGCCTTGAAAAATCAGCTAAATAATATTACTTAAAATATATATAAGAGGCAATTAATAAAAGACAATTGCTTTTTTTATTTAGTACTGCACTGAATAAGCTATTTTACAGATGTTTGCATATGTGACCTTGGACAACAAAACCAGTCTTATGGGTCAATTTTTCGAAATTGAGATTTTTACATAATCTGAAAGATGAATAAATAAACTTTCTATAGATATATGAGTTGTTAGAATAGGACAATATCTGGCTGAGATACAACCGTTTAAAACTCTGGAATCTGAGAGCGCAAAAAAATCAAAATATTGAGAAAATTGCCTTTGAAGTTGTTAATCAGGGGCACTGTGGCAGACCATCCACTCACAAAAATAAAGTTTTTATATATTTAAGGTAGGAAATTTACAAAATATCTTCATGGAACATGATCTTTACTTAATATCCTAATGATTTTTGGCATAAAAAAAATCGATAATTTTGACCCACACAATGTATTTTTGTCTTTTACTAAAAATGTTCCCGTGCTACTTAAGACTGGTTTTGTGATCCAGGGTCACATATCGTCCACAAGATAACTGAATTTACAAAGATAACCCAGTTCAAAAAGTGTTCTTTACTGTTGATGTTATTTTTATTATAAATGATCACATGCAAAGCTAAATTAATCATTTGTATTGATTTAATCCTATCATAGGATTGACAGAAGAGCTGGACATATCCTGTTCTGGAAAAATGTGTGATGGAGAGGTCTGTGAATGGATGTTGGAGAAATTAATAGATGTATCTAATTTCAGCTTTTATTTCCTGCCTTCACTACAATTCACCCTCTTATTCTTTGCTTTTGGAGCTGCTGGCAGAGCAGGTTAGTGACTCTATTAAATCTATTCTTTACTGACCAAACAAAAACAAGTAACTGTAGTTGATATGTTGGATATCTACACAATGATATGTTGGAAGAATTACACAACAACTGTACTTACAAATTTCTTTTTAAAATTACAATAGCGTCATTGTGGTGGTACAAAGCATAAAATTATGAACCTTCATTTTTATAGACTTATTGGGTACCTTTTATGGTACATTTAAATGTTTTGTTTTCCTAACAAACTTTTACAGTACCCCTTTTCTGACAGTGCACTCAAGCAGACATGAACAAAAACAGATCTGAAGTTTATTCAGGAGCAATAAATGAGGACAAAATGAGGAACATTTTGTTTTAACATAAACATATCTGCTCATACCAAGCACTTAAAATACGTTTAATGTGTTTGATTTTTTTAACAGACTTAAGTGTAATGCAAATCTCAAATTTTACTTAATTGTTTTTCTCCTGTTTTTAGGTGTTTTGGCCAGTATACTGTTCCCATTGTTCTTTTTCCTGTCATTTGGCTGTTTAGCTTTCATTAAGGGGGGAAAGAAAAGCTGTAAGTATGTGCTAAATAATCCTCTTCTAAATGCAGCACTAAATCTGTCTTTAGTTCTGTGTGATCAAAGAGTACATGTTGATTCAGTTGATCTTTAAAGTTTTTTCCACCTAAATCTAAAAGGTTTACGGTCACAGTTTGGATCATTCAGAACTCACTCCTCTCAGTCTTACTCAAGACTTTGATAATAACTTGTGGGTCAGAAGTGAGATGTGATCTCTGTTACTGTAAAGGCTAACTCACTCTGATCCAACAAACACCAACATTCTAAATTCTCATTCATGATCATAAAAACTCAAATGCATTTGTTGGTGTTTGTTGGATCCGTGTGAATTAGCCTTAAGAGTCTTTTCCTTTAATATTAAATGCAAGAATTCACTTTTTAAATAAGAACTCATTTTCAAAAGTTTTTTTAACTACAACGTCTTCCAATGTTTTTCAGGTTCACAACTGATCTTAAAAACATCGTGGTTGATCTTCATGCTTATAATGAATGCAGTTATGTCTTATTTCTTTGTTACATCGCTGGAAAATGAAAAAGGTACAGTTATATTTCTAAATAAAAGTATTAGAACACTTTTATATTAATTATATCTCTGAGGTAAATGTTCTAGATATTAACTTAAAATATGATGCCTTTACACTCTCTATATCTTTATCTTATGTTTATTGTATTGTATTTCTTAATTTTTTATACCCATAGGCCCTTATTTAAATCATTGTGTACTGTATTCTATTGTGTTATGGTCTCTGTGTACTGTTGTTGCTGTTTCTGTGTTCTGGATGCTCCTGTCACCAAAACAAATTCCTTGTATGTGCAAACATACTTGGCAATAAAGCTCTTTCTGATTCTGATTCTGTTCGCCCTTAAGGTAATATTTCAATGACAAAATCTTCTATTTACAGATGTTGCTGGATGGACCTGTACTGCTGTATTTCTACAAGTGCTGTGGATGATCACACTGTGCATAGTAGAGTTTAAAGATCTGGGTACTGTATTGTCTCATCTGTCTATGTCATCTCAATCTAGAGGCTGTAGAGGTTGTAAAGAAAAGTGAACATATGTAACATAAGACCATATACTGTAAGTTGAAGTTTTCAATACAAAAAATGCAGTTTAATAAAAAATATATACCAAACCAAGAACATGAGATCATGAAAAGCAAGAGTTCAAGAATAGAATAATAAGACTAAAAAAAACTTAAATGTTCATGAAACCCCACTTTTTTAGCGCAAGTTACCTTAGCTCGAATTGACTTAGTAAAAATTGAGATTGTGTGTGGTCAACTGCAAGACAAAAGGAAGCGACTGGGGAAGCAGCTGTCATCAGTGACACATGTTGAGTATCACTTAATATCAGCCATAAAGTGTGAAGAATGATAAGATTTTTTATTACATCAAAACAAAGTACAACAAAATTTGTTGAAGTTTTCCCCTTTAAAAGTAACTAATGTGTGTGTATTTTGAGACTCTCTTGGCAGCGCTGTCCCTCCCACTCCCAGTCCTGTGCTCTCCGCGGTTATGATTGGTTGAATGGTAAGGTTGAATCTGATTGATTAAACAGGATGACAACTCAAGCGCTGCCAAGAGAGTCTCAAAACACACACACACAAATCCAGGGCGATTCACACGTGAGTGACGATTTGCACATTCAAATTCAATGATAAACTTGTACATTTTAAACTTTCGAAATATTTGTGCACAGTTGTACGTCTGTGAATTGTATTAAGCGTTTGTGAAACATATTTTATGAGGATATCATTTTATTTTACGCACGTGAATTGTTTTTTGTGAATGTATATATATAATTTGTGCACGTGAATTAGGTTTTATGCATGTGAAACTGGCTACGCAAGTGTACATCGGGTTTTATGTGTGAATAATTAATGAGATCAAAATCGCTCCATACTCGTCTAGCAAATGCCTTCATGCAAGACAAAAGCCCATGTTTCTCCCCAAAAGGAAGGGATAAGCAGCACCTTATACAAGCACCTTATAGACCCTGTCGACGTCACACTTACGTCACGGCATTAGCTGGAGGCAAAACAAATGGAAAACTGGAGGCGGCCAATACAAACCAGCACAGATTCGGCTACATAAGGAGTTTAAAATATCATCTAGTTGTGTTGTTTAGCTTTGTTTGCACACTCAATGCAGATATAATTACATGTATCCACACATTTAACAAATCATATAAGTAGGCTACGTTTGTCTTTTCAGACGGACTGTAAACGGACCGTCTTCTCTTACTCTCTTCCGATGAGCTCAGTATGTGCATGAAGAGAATTGCATATAAAGCGCAGTCTCACAACATATTTACTTGGACGTGTATTTAAAGCCGTTAAAGCTGAACAGAGCTTTTTCAACACCTGTCTGCACTATTTGCATTTAACATTAAACGAGAAGATTAGAATGAGCAATAGAAAAATAAACGTGTGTGAGTCTCACAGTCAGTAAAGAGAAATAGAGCTACTAAGTACTTGATCTCTAGAGATCTGTCGGTCATTTACACTTACAGAATATGCATAGTATTCTTACACATTTTTAATACAATTTACTGATTTTCAATATGTCTATGTATATTTCTCAAGAATTGTTGTGTACACTGCTAAATAACTTTAAAAACAGTTAAGAGTAATTTGACCTGTGCGTTCTTTTGAAAACAGCTAGTAAATAAAAAAAACAGAGAAAGATTATTAATGATATTATTAATGATACATTGGAATACAAGATTGACATATTTGGTTAAGGTTTTTGTTATAGAAACAATATTAATAAACAATTAATAAATGTAAAAATTGACAGCTTAGAAAATTGTATTGTATGAAAAATGTTTACATTTTTTAATAACAAATAAAAATCTGTTGTAAAACAGTGAATTGAGCAGGAATCGGAAACAGCTGCTAGGAATCGATTCTTGGAATCAATTATTTCGATTCCCAAACCAGGAATCGGAATCAGGTCGGCCAGGTTCCTTGCTTTAAAGTTAACTTTTTTTTCTTCAAAAACAATCGCGGTCCTAGACAAGGACCTTACATGTTCAAATTTAAGCGGATTTTTTTCTAGTCATTGTCGAAAAGCACGAAAACAAAACGTACTACCTAGCATTAGTAATGCGGTCAGGGGGAACTTTTTGCCTCCACCTAAATTCTATCCACAAAAACGTGTCACAAATGTTTACTAACAGTAAAGGCATCTATAAACACTTACAGTTAATACAGTATATCAGTGGGTGTGTTAAGAATAAACGATTCATATTTCCAGATTTATTTTAATGCTTATGATATAGTTTTCTGTGACAATAATGCTGGTCGTGGAAGACTTGGACTGTTCTCCAGAGACATGAGTGTAGACTACTGTTTATGTTATTCAGTAATTGTATAGGTCCAACCACGACTTTGACAAAAATATTAGATCCTACTGTAGAGATCTATGTACAGATCCAAGGTTAGATCCACTAGTTCTTGCACTAGGTCTGGCTAGATCTCTCTTTGTCAGGAAAATGTCTGTCTGTTACTCAATAATATTAAAAAATACTTTGTTCATTAATTGTGTTGCGAGTTTTCACAAAACAGTGGAAAGGTACTTCACATCATGCTCAACCTTGAGATTGAGAAATGTTTATTTGTGTAGACAATAAGATTAAACAACATTGATAGAAGCAATGTAGATTGTTTAAAAATAAGTCAAATAAACTAAATATATAATGAAAGAAAATGTATTTATCTAAATCTATTTTTTTAAAGAAAAATAAAAAATTCTAATCTAAAAAAGAATTATCTAAAAAATTAATAAAGAATAATAGATACGTACGTATGATAAGACATTAAGACCTGAAATACAATATAGATGTACTTATGCGTATAATCTTAACTCAGAATTTCCTCTCAGATAATATGCACACATACCTTGCGTTTATCTTTATTGTGTTTTTTATTATGTTTATTATGTTATTATGTTTTACAGCTTTGTTTTTTTAGAGCTTTGTTATGTACATAAAGTAAATTAACAGCTATTCAGTTGTTACATGAAAATCTTTTTATTTTAATCTGTGTTACAGATGTTCCCTGTAGAAATGTTTTGTATGTGTTTGGATCAGTTGGTGTTGTTTTAATCATGGCTGTTGCTCTGATGACTGAACTGATACTGAAAACAGGTGAGAAAACACAACACTTTAAAGATTTTACAGTGTTTTATGAAGTTAACAAAGAAACTATTTAACCCAACACCATAAATTGAAGTTAAATATGTTTATTACTGTCTTACATTCTGATGTGTGTGTTTAGTTAATGGTGATCGTGCTCTGGGGGATTTGAGAGTCATTGTTTATTCATCTGAAGGCCTGTTTACATTCACTGTGCTGATTTTCATCATGTTTGAACCCTGTGAGTATAACTAGAAATTATTCCATGTTAGATTAGAAATCTAAAAAAAATCAGTTTAATCCATTTTACGTCACATTACACAACACACATGTGTGTTGATTTTTTTTGTAAAAGCTATGTTGTTTGTCAGTGTGCGTCAGACACATTCAGGCATCAGTTTCATTCACTGAGTGCTGCTCACATTCTACATTCTCTCAGATCAGTTCTTATTACAATGATTTACACCCACCAGTTCAAAATAACACAAATATTTCTTTTAAAAAAAGATTATTATGGATGCTGAAGTCATTATTTAAAGACCACGTCGAAAAATGATAAACAATGCTGGTTTAGAAGAACTTCCTGTTACAGTTTTTTAACTCTGCACAAAGGTAGAGTTAAAAACAACATAATACATAAAAAAGACATATACAACCAACAAAACATTTAGAACCAAATCGAAATGTTAAATGAACATCTTTAAGTCTTAATTATAACAATTAAAAAAAAGAACTAAAAAACTAAACAGGAAATGCTTTTGGACCAGTGTTGTTTACGTTTTACAAGGTCTATGTGCTGGACATGTTTTCTTAACAGTTTTGTGATGTAAATTTCTCTTTACTCATGATTACTCAAGTCACTGTATAGTCTGATGTTTATCTGTGCTTTAACTCCACTAAAATATATTTGATATTATTTTCTTTACACACAGGGATTTCTGACTTAAAGTGTCTGCAGTCTTGTCAGGTTGGTAATATAATTGCATTGATTTGATGTTAACAATCAACCTGATGTTTGTTTCATATATATAAAATAACATTCATCAAACATTCATCCTCTCAAGAATGCAGAGCGTCCTGATGAAAATCCAGGTGCCGAATTAACCATGGTAAGGTGAATATTTTTTAAAGGTTGTGATCATTTAAGATAGACGATTGACATGTAATAATAGAAGCTTTACTATTAAACCTTTGTCCTAACGTAGATACTCACATATAGTAGATTTAAAATTACATGATATCATGTTTTGTCTATACAGAGAGAGAGAGAGATCGAGCCACTGAACTGAATCTCATGAAATGAATCCTCTACTAAAGAATGAAGATCGGGAGACTGTTAAATGTGAATATCTGAGTTCGTCAGCCTCATTAAGCCTGATTCAGTGGAATCACAGACCTAATGAACAATGATGGAAGATCATTCTACCAGATTCATCACAAACATTCAGACCATTAGATCAAACTCTCATGAACTCTAAGAGTTTTGTGTTTTTCTCTATTTATAATGTTGATTGTTTACATTTTTTTATTTAACAGTTTTTTGCAATGCAGCTAAGAAATGAGGCATATCACAATTACATTGTCATAGAAGCCATGCAAGTGTTTTCTTCTTTTGTCCTTTGCATGTTTCAGCTGTATAAACTTAAAGGATGCTGAGAGAAAGAAGAATGTGTTTTTTGCAGAGCTGTATATGTCATCTGTGGATGGATCCGTGTGCTTCAGGTGTTTTTATCTTTAGAATATTTAAATAGCAGCAAGAATCTGTTAGTAAGAATCCAGATCGAAGATTAAACTGGAGAAAAACGTACAATACGTCAATTGGTAGAGCATTGTGTTAACAACGGAAAGGTCGTGGATTCGATCAACACACATACTGATAAAAGACATGTGTGGACTGAATGTGCTGTAAGTGGCTTTGGATAAAAGCGTCTGACAAATGCATAATGTAATGTACATTAAACACCTGAGCTCTTCTCAACAGACAAATAAAACATAATTTTAAAGACAGTTATGAGTTTCGGTTATGAATAACATATGATTGTTTAGTTGTGGAGATTTGTGAAGGTTTTTCAGGATTGGACTGAAATACAGGTTAGCACATCTAGATAAAACTAAATGTGGAGTTATAATTTCACAGATTTCCATCCGTCCTTCACAACACAAACATTATTCTATGACATCATTGCTTGTGGATTGTCCATGTCCACAGAGGGCAAACAGGGTAAGAATTAGAGATGGATGCTGGAGAATCTCCTTTTTTTACTGTTTTTAGATATTATGTATTATTTTCTCAAGGATTCTAGTGATGGAGGGCTGAAACATACAATAGTTTCAGCTGTTTCTGCATAAGATTATGAATTGTGGTCAAATAACATCAGCTATAGCTGAATCAAGAGAGATTCATGTACGAGTGGAGAGCTGCGAGGCAGGAGGACTACTATCACAGATAAATAATAAGTGTGTGTGTGTCATCTGCTCCTTTATTGCAATTGTTCCTTAGTGATACTTCACCCAAAAATAAAAATTCTGTCATCATTTACTCACATCAAATCTGTGTAAATCTCTTTGTTCTGATGAACACAAAGAAAGATGTTTGGAAGAATGCTTATAACCAATGGACCCCATCGACTACCATAGTATAGGAAAAATCACTTTATATTTTGCTTTACTTTATATTTTTTACTTTTTAGAATATTACTTTATATCAAAAGAAGATATTTTGAAGAATGTAGGACAGCAAACAGTTTTTTTTACATTTTTCTCACCATGGTAGTCAATGGGTTCCAAGAACTGTTTGGTTACAAGCATTCGTCCAAATATCTTTCTCTGCATCATCAGAACAAAGAAATATATACAGATTTGGAGCAACTAGAGAGTGAGTAATTCATGACAGAATTTTCATTTTTGGGTGAAGTATCCCTTTAACTGATCAATTAAAACCATCAGATCAGTTCATGTGCAATAGAGTACAGCTTTTATAAACACATTATTTTTTGGAGTTTCTTCATACTGATTATTCTCCATCTCAATGAAAACCGGTTCATCTGGATCAGCTGTAGTTCCACTGAACTCTTTCTCTATAAAGAAAACAAAACAGGTTTAAACACGTCCGCATGAACCAGAAGAATAATTTACAAACATGAATGTGGCGTTTTATAATTCAAAGAGATCATTACATTAATAAAAATATTTATCATTCAAATGGACTTGCTTGTGATTAATTTCGTTTCTATTTCTATTCTCACAATATCTGTCATTTCTTTCACTCGCTTTCAAAAAAGGCTGAAAATCTCTTACAAACTTCCAGGGTAGGGTGACGGTAAATTCTTTTGGTAATTACAGGCCCTTTTGAGAAGGCCTGCCTAACTAGTAAAATTTAATGACACCATTAGTAGTTTACGGTAGGACACCGTCCGCAGCTGTGTGGTGCCGAAAATGAAATGTATGACTCCCCCATTCCACACTAATGTTAGATTTAGGTGTGTGGGTTAGGATTAGCTCATTAATTTATTATGCTGAGGTGGATCTTGTGTATTGTGTTGTTATTGTCACAAACGGTGAGGGCACAAGGACAGAGGACCCAAGTGCAGACAGTGGGTAAGGGGTTAACATAAATGTTTAATAATAAAATAAAACATGAAACAAAAACCCACGAGGGGGTAAAACATAAAAACAGAAAGGGTATAACAAGAGGTAAACAGGGACATAGACTAACCTACGCTAAACTAGACAATACTTTAATTACAAAATACAAGACATGAACTACAACTAACTAGGCAAAATGAACCGACACAAGACAGAAGACACAAGGGCATTAAATAAGGGAACAAATCAAGAGGGAACAGCTGACGGGCATGAAACAATAATGAGCAATAAGGAGGAGACGAAAGGGCGGGAACAGAGACGAGACCGGAGGGAGTATGGCGAGCCATAAGGGCCTAAATTACCTCCCTCCACATGAAACATGAGGTTCTGTCATGGCTCTGCCTCTTCTCGTCATGTCTTTCTTGGTCTAGTGGCAGAACCATGACAGTTATGTATTGTGATGCCGTGTTTTCTTAATTGTATTGTTGATTGTATGGCAAGACTTAAGTCTAATTTTCAGCCAATGCTGGATAATAAAGTACAACTAAACTAATCATGCAGCAGTATCAATGAAGGGAGTCAAAATGTGACAAACCCGTTGTTTTAAATTAACCTATAGAACATGCCCGTTTTTGACTAAACAACCCAGCACAGGTTCATTTATAACCCAATGGTTGGGTTTATCCCTTTTGACCCAACTACAGTAGATATTCTTATTTTCTATATTTCATTTGTTTTTTTACGTATACTTTATTTGGTAACACTTTAAAATAATGGTCCGTTGTTAACAAGTAACTATGCAGAAAGTAATAGGTAGTACTACATTAACACTTACCTTAATACTATTAACTAATATAGAAGCAAGATTAACTAAGCAATAAGTAATAGCTAATTTAGGACAAAGGTAGTTCCTTATTTGGTATTTGATAATTACTAAAGAAAAATGCCATCATTTAGAACTACTTGCGAAATATGACCAATCAATAATGAAAAAACAATTAATTACTAATCTCAACATTAACGTACATAAAGTGAAAAAATAGGTTGTTTGTGGAAACAAATTTATGAATAAATACAAATACCAAAAGCCTAATACCAAAACATGAATGGATATATTCTACATATATAGCCTATCCATAGAAGTGTTAATGTAGTACTACCTATTACTTTCTGCATAGTTACTTGTTAACAACGGACCATTATTTTAAAGTGTTACCCTTTATGGTATATTGCATTCTATATTTATCCCTTACTTAGCACCTTTTAAAAAAATTACTCTGTTTGTACTTATTGCATGTCTTTTGTTTTGTTCAATGCTTTGGCAATATTGTAAAAACACGCAATCATGCCAATAAAGTACCTTGAAATTGAAAAATGAGAGAGAGTGAGATCTGTAGTGTGTGTTGTTCATGTCAGATTAAGTAGTCACATGCTGAAATGTCACATTCAAAGGGTTACAAAGACACACATGATGAATAAAGCCAAAGAGAAATAAATAAGTCTTTTTTTTTTTATGAAACATTACATGTACAAATTTCATTTCATTTTAGCCTTCACAAAGCACCTGAATTTGACCAAACCCACTGCTTTGTGTACATAAACCGTTACAAACCGATTAAAAAAATCCCACACACATTTCATTTTTATTTTTTTCAATTAAAACAAATATCAAAAATCAAGTCTCGGAAAATCTTTTTTTTGGACAATGTCCAGAACAGAACTATTGTACAATACAAGTGATAAACATGTTAGTGATAAAGAAGTTAATCTTAATATTTGAATCAAATTTGTCTGAAACTTGAAACTACGTATGTGTAAAACAATCAGAGACAAAACAACCAGATGTTGAAAAACAGACAAAACAAGCTCTACCATTTGAATAGGTGCATTTCGTCCATGCAGACGCCTGCATTATGTTACAGTATTGTTTAAAGACACTCACGACTAGAAGAGTACATGTGCTTTGGTAAAAACACAGGATCACACTTAAGGTTTCTCTCCAATGTGAGTTCTCATTTGTACCTGAAGGTTACCTTCCCTTGTGAAACTCTTTTCACACAGTCGACATGTAAATGGTTTCTCCCCAGTGTGCATTCTCAACTGTTTCTTCAGGTTATTGGTATATTTGAAACTCTTTCCACAATGCTGACATGCGTGAGGTTTCTCTCCGGTGTGAATTCTCAAGTGTCTCTTTAGGTGATTGTCAGATGTGAAGCTCTTTCCACACAGATGACACGTAAAATGTTTCTCTCCGGTGTGAGTTCTCATGTGTGTCTCCAGGTTACTTTTACATGTGAAACTCTTTCCACACTGCTGACACATGAAGGGTTTCTTTTCGCTGTGAACTGTCAGGTGTTTCCCAAGGTTACCTTTACTTGCGAAACCCTGTCCACACGGAAGGCACGTGAAAGGTTTCTCTCCGGTGTGAGTTCTCATGTGTGTCTCCAGGTTACTTTTTCTTGGGAAACTCTTTTCACACTGCTGACACGTGAAAGTCTTCTGTCCATTGTTCACGTCCATCTTATCTGAAATGAACACATAAAGTTGTCAACATTTAACAACTAAATGGCAAACAGACAAAAAGTGCAGAATTTTCCAGCTTTTATATTGAATAGCAAAGAGAGAAGAGTAAATTCAGACACTGCAGTAATGTAGCACACAATCTGCACTCAACAGAAGGGCTGCCATAGAGTCGGAAACTACGTCACCGCTGGGTAAAGCAATTTCCCCTACAATTAAATCCCATTGTATTATAACGGGCTTGTGTCATTTAAAGCTACTTACGTTTATCCGTACTTTTTTTGCGACTTTAATATATGTTAAACATGAAAATGTATATCTGTGCGTTTATCTGTTTTGTGCACTCAGACTGCTAATATTCATTTAAGTGTTTTGAGTTTATACACTCTAGTTTGCCTGTTACTCAAATGTGATCGCGTCACTGTATTATAAGAAATTACTTTAAAATACTGGTACACTGTTAACATAGAGTGTAATGACTAGGTGGGTCAGCTGTCAATCTCGCCCAGGCCAACCCGTAGCTCCGCCCCTGATGCCAAGAAGATGAAGGTATTAATATCTGCTGTTTTTGGAGTTATTATACAGTATGTCAACAATAGTTAATCAGAACCACAGACCCATCAATGTGGTTCAACATTCAGATACAGTACATGCTTCAGGAATATTTTGTACTTTGTATAAAAACACATGAGACATCATAATAAATGTAAGACATTTGCATACTGTCACTATTTTATTTGATTTAGTAATTAGGTTTCAGTCCAGTAGGTTTTCATCAGGTGGCTGTTAATCCACTGGAAATAGACACTTTCTTAAACATTTTCTTAACAGTTGTAAATATACATTAAGAAGTCTTCTTTCGTCACATATTCATCTTCATGTAAATAAAACTTCATGACTTTCTTCTGTGAAATAAATGTTTGCTAACGGTTTTAAACAATTGAAGTGAATGGAAAACTAGAGCTGTCACAGTAACGTGTAGTTCCGTTTGACTTTTTTGTGGTGAACAAACTGAAATTTGTCGATAGCCATTACAAATCTTATGTGATTTGTTTGTGAACATTGACTTTCATTGCAGCCTGGATATTTTGATATGAATTACTCATTTTGTTTTTGACAGTAGAAAGTCGTGTGGATTTCATATACATGAGGGTGAATGAATAGCACATTTCTTATTTGTGTTTGGTGTAGAAAAGATTCAGATTTGAAAGTATTAACTTTTTTCAAATAAAAATGTCTTTGATCAGTTGTCTTTATTTTACTACACAGTAGACAGCATTGTCAGTCTTCGATAACTTTCACTTTTTATTTTTTTATATAAAGACAACCTGCATGTACACTGTAGTGTCTCTTTTATTTTATCTCGATCTGTGTCCACCAGAATTCTTGATGCAGCTAGTGAGAAGTGAGAATGTCCATTGTCTACGTGTCTAGATCATCCCTCTCTCTCTACCACCAGCGGTAGTGAGCGTATGCCCGGTTGGCTTCGGCCATCTTGTGAAGGTCGTGCTTGCGCTTCACTACGTTTCCTTCATTAGAGAAGGCAGCCAGCAGCTCCTGTGAGAGTTTTTCATACATGTGTGTGCGACGGTGTTTGTTGTCTCTGCATTCTGTGATCATCCACTTCATGGCCAGAAAACGCTTTCGGTTATCTGTGAGCGGGACGGGCACCTGCGGGATAAACAAATGACTGTAAGTCTCGGGATGTTATTGTGTGGTGGGTTACTGTTATGTTGCTGTTTTTGTCATTGTTGGACCTTAACTATGCATTCAGATATGTTTTATGAAAAAGCAACAAAATTCAAGATCTTCTCCTTTCTGTGGAACAGAAAGAAGTCATACAGGTTTGGCTTGATATGAGGTGTACCTAATGATACAATTTCATTTTTGGTTGAACTTTTACCTGAAAAGTGTTTGTACAGTCAATTGTACAATTGTTAATTTAATTTTCACAATTTTGTGAAAGTCAGATTTTAAAACATGAACATTCTAACCTGGTAGAACTTTCTTCCTTTCTGAATACTGGCCAGACCAATGATGGGTTTGCAGTTTTCTAGGGCCTGATGATTTATGGATAACACTCAATGGGGCCAATTTCAAAGATCTAAGGCTAAGCGCATGCCATGGTCTAAAGCGCGAATATGGGTGGGGAGCAGGATACGAGGAAATTATTGCAAGAATGGAGAAGGGTGACACCCTGAGGAGAGAAAGGTGACGAATCCATCTGGTTGCACATCTTCATGTGATGCGAATTCGCAGGTCAGAGTTCACTAACTTGAAATTTGGAACGCATTTGGAAGCTTGCGTTTCCGGTCTGTCGCATTCGTATGTGTATGAATGGAAGTCAGTGGAGCAAAAGGACAGATGGGACTGTATTTTATCCAAGATAAAATAATCTTTTACATTGTAGTCCATTTATTTGTTTGTGTGCTGCTGCGCGTCCCTCTGTGTGTAATAATCTGAATGTAGGAGTGCTGTGTACCCACCTATAGGCGCATATATACTAAGCAGACCAGCACGCCCACAACGTGGCGCAGGACGTGAAAACGATAACTGCATCGGACTGAAACTAGCAAAATACACTCGCATCACGCCTGGTGTACGACAGGGCCCAATGTCTTCTCTCTTAGCTGCAGGAGATTTGTGATATTTCTCCACCTGTGTCTTTATGGTCTCCAGTGTCTAAACAGGTACGAAACATCAGAGCAGAATCATGTCAAGCATTAAATCACACTAGACATCAAATAGCAATCATGTGAACTGTGATTTAACCAAACCTGTGTCATGATTCCTCTAGCAAGGACTTTATGTCCATCCTGCATCATCATATCGATGAATTTACTGTAAGGGGGTAGAACAGATCATCCACGTGTTTAATCAAATTTAGAGAGAGAATATAAAGCCGTGATCACGTTTACGGCTGTGGTTGTTTTTACCTGATCACAGGGTCGTCGAAAGGAGAGCTGGTGGCGCTTGATAAAGCAGCTTTTATTGGTCTCACTGTTTTGAGTTGTCTCAACTCTTTCTGCTCAGGACTGAGATCTGATTCTGAGCATCTTTACTGGGATCAGGATCCAGATAGTATGGGTTATACCGACTCCATCTCACCAAACACAGACTAAAAGAAAATATATTAGAAACAAAGATAATGTAACATGCAATATCAATACAAACATAGGTATCTAGAAACAGCTTTACATGTTTCTTAAAAGACTTAAGCAACATCATTTATAGTTCAGCTCGGACATTCACGACAAATACAAGAAAAAGATTTACCTCGATGTCCAAGGTTTTAATAAACGCATGACGGAGGCTGCAATCTATAAAACGATCTAAAAGGTTGGTCTCAGATCAGTTTAAGAGACCCAAACGCTGACCTTAATCCGCATTAACTATCAGAACAGGATTGGAATTACTGATCTCAGATCAGGGATCTAAACCGACCGTCATAGGACCTCAACTGGGAAGGGCTCTCTAAATTACTGCCTGAATAAAATGTTGTCATTAAAATGTATGTAAATATGATAAATAATACAGTTTAATGTTCCCCACTTTTAAACATATGATGGTTGTATATTATGTGTTATTTTATTCATACATATTTAATTTATTTATTTAATGTTTGGTCACGGGTTGAGGTAAATAAAACCATGCTCAATATACTAATTTATGTTTATGTATATACAAAAGCAGGCGAATGGTTAAAACATTAAAAAGATAGCTAACGTCAGCGATACTCTTATTATATGGAGATGGAAAGCGTAACAGCTAACAAAACAAAGAGATACATGTAACTGCAGAACCGCGGAATAGTGCAGAGCAATGCATTATGGGAATAGTAGTTTGTAGAATCTTTGTGACTGTATATTTGTTTCCTCTCGTGTTGGGTAGCTTCTGATATATTATATTGTAAAGTTAGCCTACTGTGCTCAGTATGCGTTTATTTTCCCACTAAATTAATATTTCCTGATCTCTTGACTGACTCCGCCCCTGCGACAATTTAAAAGAGAAAGTATATTAAATCTGAAAGTAAAAGCTGGTTGATGACATTTGACGAACACGATCGTCCTTGAGCAAATTATTTTTTACGACAATTTATATCAGATGTGATTGTTTTGTCTAATTTTGTACATTTAAGGATGTATCTGCATAATTTGTTTTTAATGGCAATATTGCTGAGGATCGCAGAGGGTGAGTAATATTTAAGACGAGAAGCTACACTTTACCGAGCTCACGGTTTCTCTCTAAAAACGACGTTTTAAATTAGTATCATACATATTTGCAAACTCTTTTTGGAGATTCTTTTTAAATGAACCCACTAATCTGTGGTTAAATGTGCTACTCTGTTTTTTTTATTTATTTACAGACTGTTGAGGCTAGACGACATGTGTATGCCATAATAAATGACAAATGGAACTGCTGTCTGTATTTCAGATGAACAATTAATTGCTGAACTGCATAAAAAACAAACAATAAAATACACCCACTCCTTAACATGAATAGACAAATTAAAGGCGCTTTACGTAATTTCCGCCGCTAGAGGGCACACAATTTTAAAACCAAAACAGCTGGCTAAAATATCTTCTTTTACAAGCATTGTACCCAAACCATATTGAAACAGAAAACGCCTATGTGTTGAAAGATTTTGATACGTTAGAACTAAAAAAAATGTTTAGGAAGGCTAAGGAAGTTAACTTTAAAAATTTAAATGATATTTATCCCACAAACGAGTTTTTAAGATAAAAATTTCTTTGTGAATTGGTTAAACCTTTTTGGAGAGATGTACAGTGGTTACAATCCAGAGATTAACCCCCCCTAGCTTTTTGGTTTGTATGGCAACGTTTTTCACTCATTAACGTAGGGTTTAAATCAAAGCCCAACTTCAATCAGTGGTTAAATGAGATAAAGCAGATGTATAAAACATTTAAACGGGATAACAATACAAAAGCCCTTACTTTGATTTCACTTTCGGAGGAATATAAATTAATTTGAATAAGCCTCTCTCTTTTTTCCCCTTTCTTTCTTTCCTCCTGTTTTTTATTTATATTTTTTCTTTCTCAATTTTGTATTTTTGATTGTTCATTACTGGTATGCTCAACCAAATATGCTCATTTGTGTATATTTTGAATTAAGATTGTATGCCTATTTTGTTTGTACATTTGATACAGTTAATAATAATAACAAAAAAACTGTGTAGCTTGATGATGCTGTGAAGGAGCATGGAATGATGGGAACTTTCGTTTTCAACTCCACCGCTGATGGTAATCAAGCAGACGTTAATGAGAAATCATTTTGATCAATAATGGATAAGTTAAAGCGATAAAGTTTTAGAAATGTTGCGTTTGATGACATGCTTTTTATGTAATTATAATGAAGTACATTTGACGTAAATTAATTTAAAACGATAGGTTATTCCTGGTATCAACCCAACACCTCTAAATCTCAGATCGATTATTGACTTACTTGTCCCTTTTTCACTTAGAGAATTTGCCTCTGATATCCTAACTTGAGCCCCTTTAACTGATCATTGTATAATTGAAATGAAAATAAGTTGTTAGAATAAGGAATAATAAAGCATACTGGAAATTTAACTCTGGTTTGCTTAAAAATTTGGAATATTGTGCATTGATAATGGAAATTGAAAATATTAATAAAATAGACCGTTTTTGTCAGAATTTTAAAAATATAGAATCAGAGAACAGTCTATGCAGTTCAGTAAAAATATTACAATGGTTTAAAGAAGGGAAGAATCCGTTTTGCATTGCAAGCTAAATTGGATGATCTCTACTGCAAAAGCAAAGTGGATTGAAGAAGGAGAAAAGTATACATCATATTTCTTTAATTTAGAGAAGTGAATACATAAAAGAATCTGTATCTAGTTTCATTATTAACGGAGTATAATGTAAAGATGTGTTTATGTTTTACAATAATCTTTATAGATTCACATACTCAATGTATTTTTTTAATAAAATAAAATACCTTATACCCAAGATTGACGACTCATTTAAAGAGTTTTGTGAGTTAGATCTAAGAATAGAGGGATTAGTTGAGGTGTGCTTGAGACTCTCATTAAATCAATCTCCTGGGGTTTATGGGCTCACAACTTAATTTTATAGGTTCTTTTGGAAAGAAATCAGGTGTTTGTTGGTCAATGTTTTAGAATGAAAGGAATCAATGACTACTATGAAACAAGGCCTAATAATACTTATTACCAAACATTGAAAAGAAAAAGACTATTGGATAATCTAAGACATATCATCTAAACACAAACTACACGTTATTATCGTACAAGATATTGTACAAGTTATTATCTGGTAGCTGCTAATGAAAAAGGTGTGTCCCAAATCATAAACGGAACTCAGTCTGGCTTCCTTAGCAGGCACGTGCAGAGGATTTTTTTAAATAAATGAATATATGAATGTGCACGCTATGTGTTTCTGTTTGCGCACGGCTTTCCTTGTCAAACAATTAGAAAATGTCAGTTCAGGTCGGGAAATGTTGAGAGTTCCGATGCCTTTCTCCCATCCGCGTCTCCACGCAAACGCGCAGGCGCACATAGCGCGCACGCGCAGCACAGCTGTGTGTGTAGCACGTTTGGCACATCAGGCAGAGAGCCACAGAACTGAAGACCTCCCTAGGTGAGTGGTGATGAACAGACTAGCTACATGTGCTTTCGAATTCACACCTAATTATCCAAAAGACAAACTGCAAATATTGTTTTGCTAACATCCATCACTTATGAGCTAATGAGTAAGCTAAAGTTTCGCTAAGGCAGTATATCATTGGCATACATGCTAATGTAATGGGAGGAGGCTAATTATATTGCTTGAGTGGAGCAGAGCTGGGCGAACGAGAAGCTCACGGCCCGTTTAAAAGGGCGCAACATCCCTGTACTTCCGTCTTTTTCCCGCGGTCATGGTGGCGTGGTTGTAGCGAGTAGTGCAAAGACTCAACTTATCTATATTGAGCATTGAGCTCATAGCAGCAGAATTTGAGAAAACGATTTTATATCATAGTCCGGCGGGATCTTGCGCAAATCGGGTACGCAAATTAATCTGCGGAAATCCGGACAAGGTGAAATCTCTCGGCGTGGGCCTGAGGGTGCTCAATCAGAGTAGCACATCCGTGGGGTATGTATTATAATTCCTTGTCGCCTTGTTTGGTTAGTTTTCTTTGTGTTAGTGGTGGGGACTAACAAGAACTCGTTACATAGTGTGACGCAGACGTTTGAAGGCATCGTGTGTAATCATTACCGGGGCCAGTTAAAGGGCGCTGCAGGTAGGTGGTTTTATTCTGCCTTGTAAATAATTGGGATCTGCTATTTTGGGTTTGGATGTGAGTAGTGGCAGTAATTGTTCCGCAGGAGTCTGTATGCTGCTGTTTTGCCGCTGTGTGGCGGTTCGACGTTTTACTGCTTTGTGCGGTGCTGTGCTATATGGGGAGTCTGCAGACCAGGGGCCTCATTTATAACCGTTGCGTACGCACAAAACATGCCCTGAAAGAGGCGTACGCCACTTCCCATGCAAAAGATGGGATTTATAAAAACAAACTTGACGGAAAAATGTGCGCACCTGCACGCAAACTCTGACCCATGCGTACGGACATTTTGGAGACGGAGCAGTTTGGCGACACCGATGGTGAGTTAGTGAACTCAAGTTAGATTGCAAAAGGTAAGTGTGATAAAAACGCTTATAAGCATTAATCCCTCACACACGTTTAATTTTACCGTAAATATCCTCATTATCACGAAGATTAAATCTGCAGAGTTATTTGCGCTTGTATTGAGCGATAATTGTTTCAGGCACCTTCTTGTAAAGTCCAAAACTCAAATCTTAAATAAAAATTATATCTAAATATTTAATCAGCGCTGTCTCACCATCACACTATGAGCGCATGAGGAGGAGATGATCCGACTGAACAGGGACAGCATCAAATATGATAACTGCAGAACACAGTGTAAATAAATACAAAGTATATTTTCCTTAAATACTGAGCATAATCATAGAATGTCAAAGTCTGAAAATTCAGCCATTAAGTTCTTGCACAATCGTTTCTCTTTATGTTATCAGTCCTAACGATGTTAATAACAAAATGAAGAAACATTCTTCTTTTACAATTATGTCTTCAAATGTTATCTCAGGTGAAGGACACCACTAATTAATAAGGTGATTTTAATGAGGTGTTAATGATCAGTCTAAATGCTGTAAACATTTAAATGCTGCAGAGACCTTCTTTGGCTTTAATATAATAATAATTATAACAATTATTAATTTGGAAATCTCAGTGCATCTCATGTGTGGCCATTTGTGATTTCGTTGCGGAAATAAAGGATGGGATCGGGTGTTTTCGGCAGTTTTACATCATTTTTTAGTTATTTTTCTATGGCATCTGATAGCGGTTGGACCCGGAAACGATATACCCAGCAAACACAGAACGTTCCCCTAACGTTAGTTTTTGGTTCCCTTTTGGTTATTTTTTTGGGAACCAAAAAATAACGTTCTAAGAACGTTCTTTTCAGGTTTTATTTTTTTGCAACCAGAAAATAACGTTCCCAGAACGTTGCAGGCTGGTTTGTTTTAAATAACCAGAAAATAACCAGAAAATAACGTTCTCTGATGGTTATTTTCTGGTTATTTTTTGCAACCAGAAAATAACCAGAAAATAACGTTCTCTGATGGTTATTTTCTGGTTATTTTTTTGCAACCAGAAAATAACTTAGTAGTATGACATGTGTATTGATAGATCTGGATAGAAACATACACTTGTTTCTTGTTTTATTTCATTTAGTTATTCTATTTCGTTTGTCTCATTTGTTACAATGTTCATCTATCGTATGTATTCATTCATTTATTTTGTTGTTCACTTCTATTCGTATTATTTGTTCCTTACTTTCCTGTTGTTTAACCTCGTTGGGAGTTGTATTGTCTCTTATGCTGATATGAGTATCCAATGGACTCCATCTCAAGGTTCATAATAACGTCATGAGACAATGTTTTGATACTGTAATCTTGAATGGTTAAAAACACACATTGAATATGTTTCTAGTCAGACGAAGTTTGACAGCTTGACTGAGCATTAAAGCACAACTGAGATTATTCAATAAATCATTTTTCAGTTTATTTAACATCACTTCGTCTCCTGCCTGCTGTTCTTCCCTTCAGCTCTGTATCTCCCTGGTGGTTGGGTTAAAGTATTGACTCACAATGGAGTTGATTTTCCAGGTTTAATAAGTTCCTGACGGAGAGAGATTTAGTGAAACTGGACTCAAATTTTAGATCTAAAAGATCTACAAGCCATATCCCAAGTTGGATCTATCAGTATATAAACTATTTGTGCAACAAACATCTCGTATTGTTTGACAGAGGACAGAATGAACAAAACATCCCATTGATTTATATCAAAGGAGGGATAGAATCAACCCCAGAATCAGCAGGACTTGAACTGGTAATTGATCCGGCGTGGGAGTTAGGCACTCTAACAAGTACGTCTTAAAGCAACACTATAGAACTTTTGTTCACAGTTCCCCCATGTGGTTGATAAGTGTAATTGTCTGTTACCAGTGTTGTAAATCATGGTTCTGTATAAGTGCAATTCGCGTGAAATTAGCAAACCAATTACTAAGCTGATGGAGCCGGCGAATGCAGAAACGTTTGGAAGCCATGTTGCACTCTTCCACAGGCAGGGGATGGGACCCGATCACAGAACTTACAAAGTGTGGTTGTAGCCGCTATGAGGCTGCTCAGATAGTAGCGGCATTAGAATTCGTCTGGTTAAGGCCATGAACACACTTGACGTCTTTTTTGACAAGAAAAAGTTGACGAGCGCTTTTTTAGTAAAGAAAAAATGCTGGCAGCATTTGTGCATGAAGACAGCTCAGCACACAGGATTCATATAGGCAGAGTAACGGAAGTCTATTTGAATTATAAACAGACAGTCCTTGCAAAAACCAACCACATATTTTAAAACAACAGTACTAATTTCTCGCTAGAAATGCAATCGAAAGTTAATTAAAGGTGAAAAATAAACTTTAATTCATATAAAAATATGTTCAAAGCAGCGCTTTGGCCGCCATTAAAATTTTTTAGAGAAAGATCCTGCTCGACCAATCACCTTCCTCGCATGTTGTTATGGAAACGACAGGTCTCGCTACTCGCTTGTCATTGGTCAGCTGTCAGAAAAGATGCTTGACGTAGGGCGTTTTCTTCAGAAAAGTTTAACTTTTTTCAACTTAAAAAGGCGCTCGGAGCTGCAGAAAAAGACGCCGGCGTTTAAAAAAGCACTTGTGACTATTTTGGAAAACACGGTTTACTCCATAGGAGTATAATGTAAAACAAACCCTGGCAGCTTCAAAAAAGAATTCAAGTGTGAACATGGCCTAAGACCGCTGAAATGATTTTAGAGACATTATTTTAAGGTCGAAAAACTACAAAGTGTTGCTTTACGATTGGGGAGCTCTCTCACACTAGGTATCATCCATTACACCAGTGTCACTATTAGCACCTGCGTATGTTATTGTTTTCAAAGGATTTTGGATTTTACAGGACTGGAGCAAAAGAAAGAGTAAATTAACTATTGCCTATTAGAGTAAAGAAAGTATTGACGTAGTGGTCTGAATTTTGAGCCGCGATTTTCTGAATGCCTTTACTGTTTGAAGCTGTGGGCACGGTTAGCTTTAGAATTAATAAGTCAAAAAGCTGGCAATGTTCATGGGGTTAACTATTTTTTACATGGCTGTAAAGCAAATAGGTTTTAGGAATATTGCCTCTGATTTTAGAGAGGGATCATGAGTGTTTGATGAGGAAGTGGATACAGGGATTTGTATGAGGTGAGTATGTCTATTTATAGGAACAGTGATTGTTATATTAGCCAATTAATAGAGTGCACTGGTGTGGGCTATGAAGGGAAGAATAAGCCAATGAAACATATGTGCTGGTGAGCTGTCACAGATTTCTTCTCAAGTCTAAGAATAGCACTGGTTCATTAATTGTACAAAACCACACTAACTGTTCTCTGACTTTAATAAGGCCCACTTAATATACTATTCACAACGTGGACAAACCCATGAATCAGCAACTATAAGTCATACAGTATTCATATCAGGAATGGCACTTTCCTTTTCAATGGGCTTCAATGAATTTCAACATTCTTTAAGAATGAAAATCCTGCTTTCAAGGAAGTCTCTGCCCTTTATTGTATTTGTTTTGCCACTGGTCCACCAGTTGTCTGGTTTTAAAAATTGGTTATACAAACTTTACAAAATATGACTACATAGAGTAAGGAACTTTAGTTTAGCACCTCATCGATATATTGAAGTATTAAGACTGCCCTGTTGATCGCCCTGTTAATTAGTCACATTGTCCTTGGGTGTGTAAGGCACCACCCGCTGGTCCAATGACGGTATCCAGAGGCGTGGCGAAGGCTTCACACGTGTTCTTGTCTTTCCTTTGTTTAGTGAAACAATATTTGAATGAAAGCATATTTCATTCAATTACCTCCATTTTATCTGACTCCAATTTAATAATATCTTGACTTCTCATTTAGTTTACATTTAACTTTTATCATTAATAATTGTGAAATTTGGATGGATGTCTGATTCCTCTGTTTTATTCTAAATTACACTCCTTCATCCGATTCTCAATGTCGCTTAGAGTCTCGCGCTGGCCGTTATACGCGGAGCTCACGGTCACAAACTCTCCAGTCTTGGTCACCTGCCAGAGGTACGGCTGCAAATAAAACTCATTGTTACAAATATGGTAGAACAATAACTTCAACTACCAAAGATGCGTTTCTCGATAATCTGCCCGAATTGTCTCAAATCGCTAGCATGAGAAATAACGTTGAAGATCTTGACACTACCATTGAAAATTTTAATTCCACCTTCTCAGTAACGCTAGACACAGTTGCTCCTCTACGTTTAAAGAAGATTAAAAACGGCAGTCCCACACCGTGGTATAATGAACACACTCAGGCTCTAAAGAAAGCGCCCGAAAAATGGAGCGCAACTTTAAGAAAACTAAATTAGAGGTATTTCGTACAGCATGGAAGGATGGTATTCGAAAATACAGGAAAGCCCTAAAAACTTCTAGATCCGCCTACTTTTCATCACTAATAGAAGAAAACCAGCACAACCCAAGGTTTTTATTAAACACAGTGGCTAAATTAACAAAAAATAAATCGTCAGTGACTTCTGATCCTGTATATCACATAGCAGTGATGAATTTATGAACTACTTCACATATAAAATCCAAGATATTAGAGAAAAAATTATAACAATGCAATCAGAAGTGAAACCCGCTGAACAAACTAACTACAGCGCCCCTAAGGAGATAATGCAATTATTTTATACCGTAGATCGCGATGAGCTGTCTAAATCATTAGATCATCTAAATCACAACATGCATGCTAGACCCTATACCTACAAATCTACTGAAAGAGATGCTCCCAGAAATTATAGATCCTCTTCTTGGTATTATTAACTCATCTCTGACATTAGGACTGTGCCTAAAGCATATAAGGTGGCTGTTATAAGGCCCCTTGTCAAAAAACCCCAACTCGACCCTAGAGAACTAAGGAACTACAGGCCTATATCGAATCTACCTTTCATATCTAAAGTTCTGGAAAAAGTAGTTTCAACTCAATTATGCTCCTTCCTCCAAAGGAATGACATCAATGAAGAATTCCAGTCTGGATTTAGAGCATGTCACAGTACAGAGACTGCTTTGATCAGAGTTACAAATGATCTGCTATTGGCGTCTGACCGAGGTTGTATCTCGTTATTGGTGCTGCTAGACCTTAGTGCTGCATTCGATACCATTGACCACAGCACACTCCTACATAGACTCGAAAATTATGTCGGCATTAAGGGAATAGCTTTGAAATGGTTTAAATCTTTTTATCGACCATTTTCAATTTGTAGCAATAAACAATGAGGTGTCACGCAAATCGCAAGTCCAGTACGGTGTACCACAGGCTCAGTCTTAGGGCCTCTGCTCTTCGCATTATACATGCTACCTCTAGGAGATATAATAAAGCGACACGGAGTTAGCTTTCACTGTTATGCTGATGATACTCAACTTTATATTTCCTCGAAGCCTCATGAAACACAGCAGTTCCATCGAATAATGGAATGCATAGTCGATATAAAAAACTGGATGAGTAACAACTTTTTATTACTGAACTCGGACAAAACGGAAGTGTTACTTATTGGACCGAAAACTGCTATAAGTAACAACCAAGAATACTGTTTAACTATTGACGGATGTTCCATAAAACCCTCGTCGTCAGCAAAGAATCTTGGCGTTCTATTCGATAGTAATCTGTCATTTGAGAGCCACGTCGCCAACACCTGTAAAATTGCGTTTTTCCATTTTAAGAATATATCTAAACTACGTCATATGCTGTCAATGTCAGATGCAGAGAAGTTAATTCATGCATTCATGACATCAAGACTAGACTACTGTAATGCACTGTTAGGTGGTTGCCCTGCAGGCTTATTACAAAAACTCCAATTGGTCCAAAACGCGGCAGCTCGAGTTCTTACACGTACAAAAAAGTATGAACATATTAGCCCGGTTCTGTCAACCTTGCACTGGTTACCTATAAAGCATCGCGTTAACTTTAAAATCTTGCTTATTACCTATAAAGCCCTACATGGTTTAGCTCCTCAGTACTTGAATGAACTCCTTTGTATTACAGTCCTTCACGTGCATTACGCTCTCAGGCGTCCTGTCAGTTGGTAATACCTAGAATTTCAAAATCAAGTGCAGGTGGTAGATCTTTTCCTATCTAGCGCCTAAACTTTGGAATAGTCTTCCCTGCACTGTCCGGGAGGCAGACACACTCTGTCAGTTTAAATCTAGACTAAAGACGCATCTTTTTAATCTTGCATACACTACTCTTCCATAATATAAATCTTCTGAGGGTTTAGGCTGCATTAGTTAGATCAACCGGAACCAAAAACACAACTGATGTACTTGTTGCATCAAAGAGTACAGAACAGTACTCTACTCTCAGCCAGTCTTGTCTCATTGTTCCAAGGTTACCACAGCGAGCAGGATGCAGTTCATGGCCTGACCTGATGGTAGAGCGGAGAATGGGAAGTGGGGACCTGACAAGAGCTGAGATGATAGAGCTGGATAAAGAAGGACGCGGTCTCTTGACATGTCTTCACCACAAAATTCAAATGCTATTAGATTATTAATGATAATCTTAAACTATAATTTATTTTATTATTAAGTTTATTTATTTTATTTAGCCTTGTTGTGCAAGTTCTCTGGAGCTTGTGCAGAGGCAGCAGCTTTTGCCAGAGGGGAACTGGAATCCCCTGGTTGGGCCTGGGTTCTCCTGAGGTTTTTTTTCTCGATTAGAGTTTTGGGTTCCTCGCCACCGTTTGCATACTGTTTTTGCACTATCTGCCTGACCGGGGGGGCTGCTTTAGAATTTTAAAGTTTTACTTAATTAATATTGCATATAGGAATTTATAGTCTGTTATATTTGACCTGTGCTTCTCTCTCCTTTATCCTAAATGTGTGCTCTCACTGAGCGTGTGTGCGTGTGTGTGTGTGTGTGTGCGTACTTGTCTGTGTACGTACGTGTGTGTGTGTGTGTGTGTGTGTGTGTGTGTGTGTGTGTGTGTGTGTGTGTGTGTGTGTGTGTGTGCGTGCAGCATCCGTGTGTGTGTGTGTCTCTATGTCTATGTGTGTTAGTACGTGTGCATATTGTGTGTGTGGAGTGTTTTGTATGTGGGTATGTCTGTCTTCTGTGTTTTCAAACCTTTTCTTGTTTTTGCAGGTACAACTTTAATTATTTTGCTTATAGTCAATATGTCTCATGTACAGCTGCTTTGTAACAATGAAAATTGTAAAAGCGCTATATAAATAAAGTTGAGTTGAGTTGAGTTGAGTTGAGAAATGTATATGCACCCACAAACGCTCGAAGCCAGCGCGCATAGTGGGGCAGCTAGCAGCGAGCGTGCACTAAGCACACAGTGGGTAAAAGCACCAACAGCAAACGCTGGGAGTGAGCGCAAACAGTGGAGGCACAGCAGGCAAAAACGCAGGCAGTGAGCGCACACATCCCGGGCAGCTGCCTAAGATTGCAGCGGTATGAGCTTGGCTATGCTGCAGCAACAACAAACGATCAACCCGTGTAGTCTTGTGGGCGTGGTCGCAATTTGAAAAATGTAAATCCTTTTTATTGCAATGTAAGAAGTTCCACTCTCCAAAACAGCATGTTTGGAGTTTGATTGGATAATAAGAACAAATAACTGGCCATTGTGGCCAAAGCGCTCCGTTTGACTTTTCCGAGATCTTCTACTCTTCCCTGTGGACGACCTCTGACCTACTTTCTGTACGATCTGAATTTCTGCGTTTTGAATTTTAGAAAATTGAATTTGATGTTCCGAATTTCTTCTTCATCTTGAAAACGTGAGGCTGTATTAAAAAAAAACTGGATATTTGCAATCTAAGAATTCAGAGCAAAAAATATGTTGTTTGAAAATGCATGCCTATAAAACTCTGCCTTAAAAAAAACAATTGTGTTAAATTTCAAATGTTCAATATTCAAGTAAAAAAAATTCAAATTCGAAATCAAAATCTAATTCAAAACTATTTTAACTCCCATATAATATTCAGTTTTGTTAAAAAACACTTGTCAATAATTCAGATTTACGAAATTCAAATTCAGATTGTTTTGTCATATTCTGGCTCCATTTTTGCAATGTAAGAAGTTCCACTCTCCAAAACAGCATGTTTGNGTTCTCTGATGGTTATTTATTGGTTATTTTTTGCAACCAGAAAATAACCAGAAAGTAACGTTCCCTGATGGTTATTTTCTGGTTATTCTTTTGCAACCAGAAAATAACGTTCTCTGATGGTTATTTATTGTTTATTTTTTTGCAACCAGAAAATAACCAGAAAGTAACGTTCCCTGATGATTATTTTTGGCTATTTTTTATGGTAAAAATAGTCAAAACTGGTAAACGTCAGTGACGTGAAATACATAAATTATAAGATCACATTAACACATGTTATACTGACCAAATGAAATTAATAAATGTGCCTTTTAATGGCTGAAAATAATAAACTAGTTAAGCTAAATGAAAATGCAATCATATATGTGTATTTCTTTAGTGTGGTTGTCTGTTACTGTATGTGTGCGCGCTCGAGCACGTGCATTCTCCGCTCCGTCGCGCACTTCCGTCATTTAAAAATTAACGGTCATTTCGTTTTACCTCACCCACTAACACATTAGTTTAGCGGTTTATTTATTTTAATTTTTTATTTAAAACCGTACAGATTTGAGAGTAAACTTATATTTTCGTGATTTTCGATTGATTTGACACATCTAAATCAACAGACCATGATGAAAGGACTGAAACTCAGGGCTTTTGATTGTTAAATCTAAAGACGGAGCCGCGCTATACTTCTGTGGTGAGACAATAATATTGTTAGCCTGAAGATAATTCAATGTTTATTCTTCTGTCAATAAAAATCTGCTTTAAATATTGTGTTGAAGTCATTGGTTATTTTATTTCGATATCTATAATGTCTGATGTTGAGGTAGGCCTACACACAGTGTGGTTTTGTTAGAAATGATATACTGTGCTGTTTAAATCGAAAATTAGGCTACTTTAGTGATGAAAAAGGAATTATTAGGCTAAAAGAATAATCTAATGCATTGATTTCATCCTCCATATTGTGTGGGATGATGCAGTTTACTTATTTTAATTAGATTAGATTGCGATGGATAAAAACACAGCATGGATGTATTCATTACTGACGTGTAAATGGACCGAGAAAAATATTTTAGGCTAACGTTCTGGGAACGTTCCCATAACGTTAGTTTCTGGTTCCCAGAAAGTTTTTTTAAGGTTTGTTTTTGGTTATCTTTACGGAAATAAACGTTAGTTTCATGGTTTCTATAACGTTAGGGTAACGTTCCCCTAACGTTAGTTTTTGGTTCCCAGAACGTTATGGGAACCAGAAACTAACGTTCTATTAACGTAAAGAAAACTTTCCTGGAGAACCAAAAACGAACCTTATAAAATAACGTTCTGGGAACCAAAAACTAACGTTAGGGGAACGTTCTGGTAACCAAAAACTAACGTTAGGGGAACGTTCTGGAAACCAAAAATTGTTAGCTGGGTACGTCCATTATGACGCGTGACGTCAGGCTCAACAAGCGGATTGGATGCCAGGCTTATTAATATATGAATCAGCATTCATGAGGTGTTTTGCATTGACTATTTATGGGTAAAAATGGGCGTGTACCAGGCGGGATATGAGGCTGATTCACGTACGCACACTTGCAGGTGATCTGTGATTTATAAAGCCAATATTGCTTACAGGTGTGCGTACGCACGGTTTTATAAATCTGAATATTTTTTGGCGTACGCTATTTTTGGTTTTCGGGCGCACGTACACTTTTAGTAAGGATCCTACGCACAGTTTTATAAATGAGGCCCCTGGAGCAGGCAGTTTTACGCCCCAAGCAGTTTTGCGACCCAGGCAGTTTTACACCCCTGTTTTTACTTATTTGTCCAGTAGGGGGCACTGTACATTAAGAACCACCAGAACAGACCTAAGAACAGATAACTTCATCGTCCATCACGAGTTTATGGTAAATAAACGTTTTCAGGCAATCGTCCAACATGTATAGTTTTAAATGATTCATTGATATCGATATGAATTCATTTCAACATCTAAAAAGATATGTACGGTATTTGTAATTTATACTCAAAGACAATAAAATGTATACTTATTGACCAGGTCGATGTTCTGTCTGGATCAACCTTAGCTAACCACGTGTATGCTTACTCGATATCTCTTACTCGTTTTCATAATTATTTTCTTTTTAATTTTCTTTTGTTGTCTGTCTCTAGCCTATGTGATGGCCTTTTCTGGTAACATATTCTTCTGCCCTTACGTAAATTGACCATGGTTTTACTACAGTTAAAACCAAAAAACCATGGTTACTGTAGTAAAACAATGGTTATCACAAAATAACCATGGTTTTGAAAACCATGTTTTTGTAAAAACCATAGCAAAGTAATCAATGCACCAAAAAACCATGGTTACTACACTTGTACCACAAAAAGAAAAAACATGGTTTATTTTCGTAAGGGTGACCCTGTTTACTTGCATTAATACATAACATTACTACAGTAGGCTTATATGTAAACCATTTTAATTTAGCTGCACACATACTTGAGTTATTTATTATTTTAAGTTGTTACAACTTCCTACAAAATGGAGAGCCCCATATTCCGAACTAACAATTAATCACAGGTGAGAACATCACAGTCAACATAATATTTAGCCAGCAAACAATTTTCTTAAATGTGTATTAAGAAAACAAAAGATCAATAATCGAGCACCAACAACCACAAACATGTTCAAACTCAAATTGAAAACTTTATTCCCATATGGAATAAAATAAATGATCATATTATGTAATGTACATATAAATACATTTTTGTTAAAATAGCTTAATGATCCTAATTAAAATTTATGTGCACCTAATGTGGGTTTATCATGTTTGTGATTTAGTGCTCAATTAATCGTGTATCTTGTTTTCTTAATAGCAATTGTTGGCTGGCTAATTAGGCCTATTATGTTGTGATGTTATTGATCTCATCTGTAATAATACTTGGAAATAATAAAAATGTGTTCAAGAATGCATTTTACATATTTACTGCACTTTTAACCAATAGCTTGTCTAATAAATACATAAATGACTTACAGAGACATATGTGGCAATGTTTTAATGACATTCTCAATTTTCTTTGCACAGTCCATCATCAGTGGCCAAAAGAAATCAAAGTGGCTTGACATATTTTGCAATCCTTCTGCCAAAACCATGCTTGTGCCTGTGTACGTTGACAATCAGGACCAAACTGATGACTTACTTTCACCTCACTTCATTTCTGGACAGGACACCCACACAGACTCACAGTGACACGATCAAGTTTATTATGGATGTCCTTTTTCCAGAGGTGGGTCCTGTGTTAGCTGTGCTCCTCAGATTTATTTTGTAATTGCTTGGTTTGATTGGTTAATGTAGAAAGGACACTCAGTTTTGTTGTACAAAAAAATAATTTTGATACTGAAATGATACTACTTGTTTGGGGTGTGACCCATCTTGACTTAACTCTTTCTTTGATAGTCCATCATCTGTTCCCTTGCTGGTTTGTAAAATCTCACCATGCTGGAGGCTGAGGAGAAATTTCTACAAGTCATTGACATACAAGGTCTGTAAGGATGCTATAAAGGAGAAATGGTCAAGCATGACATCCTGCCATTATTTCCAATAACAATTTTGTCTACAACTTTAAACTTTCTTTTATCAGTGAGCGGGAGCAGTTTGACAGGAGGATTAAGAACATTTTGAAGTAGAGTGAGTCATTATCCGCATAGGAGTCATTATCGAGAGCCATCCTATAATGATCATCAATCCTGTTTTTGATAATGGTCTTAATAAATAATGTTGTTCACAAGAAACTTGTCACTTTTTTCTTAGAAGATAAGACCTTAGAAATCTCTTAATGCGGTGAATTGTGTTTTTCTTCATGAAATAGTATGCAGGACACTGTTCTAAATGCAGGGCAGATATTTAATTGATGTTTCATATGATTGCACTTAATGTCTTATGGGCTAAATATGGTTAATATTTGAATGTAACTAACTTTGCCTATACATTCACAACAAACACTCAAGTCTTCTGTATATTCGTATATTACTAGGCCGCAGTAGATTATATATTATTGTTGTACTGTACATCTGATCCAACTGTATTATTATTAATTTTTCAATTAACAAAAACACTAAATTGCAGTTGCAATTGCAAATCAATAGTCTCCTGTAAGCTATGTATTAAGACCGTTAGTAGATATCTACAAATATTTAAACCTGTTCATATCGTTAGTTAAGCCATGGTTTCTGTAGTAAGATCAGCAATACAACAACAACAAAAAACATGGTTACTACACTTTTACCATAAAGTAAGTTTAGTTTATTTATTTACTTTTAATCTTACACATACATAATTACATTTTTGTTTAACAGTTTGATTCGGTTACAAATATTTTATTTTGTGGTTCAACTCCCCCTACTGGACAAATAACGAACAACAGGGGCGTAAAACTGCCTGCTCCAGTTCTGCAGACTCCCCCTTCTCGTGCTGTGGAGGAGCCTTCAATCTTCTCATCGTGCGTGCGTGTGTGTGGAGAAATTGGTTTCTTTGTGAGTGTGGGCGGTTACTTGTGTAGTTACAGGTATTAATTTGTTGTTTTGAGTGAATGTGGATTATAGTGGGTTGTTTTTAAAAACTTTTTTTATTTTTTTATTTATGGTTTGGTTTTCTTTCTTTTTTATTATTATTTGCGGTTATTATACCGCACATGCCTACCACAGACTCAATTTCCTCTGGTGGTCCATCTTTCATGGTGTTCGTAGATATTACTTGTTGGGAGGGTTTCATTTATGAATCTTTTTTTTTCTTTTTTTGTGTTTCACTTTGTGGGAGGTTGGTTTGAAGTGACTGAAACTCGAATGAGATTCCTTCGTTTTTGTTTATTATTAATTTTCTGTGGTTTTGATGGTTGTCTGAGTTCCTTTTGTTCTCACCCAATATTTAAGATCTTTGTGACACCTTGAAGTTGATGGCCCGTGACATGTTGGTCTAGTGGGCAAATGTGTGGTATGTGTGAAGTGGTGACTGTGTAAATCATTATTTGTATGTTTTATTATTGTGAGAAATATTGTGGACCCCTAGAGGTGAACTGCTATAGGGTAAACCACAGTTGAAGAAAATCAAGTGTGATACACACACCTCTGTTTATTGTCCTCTATTTATTTGGAGGGCCTCCAGTGGGGAAGTTTTGTGATGGCTCCTCGTGAGTGAGGTTCTACGAGGGCCTGATTCAATGTCCTCACCTCTGGCCCGGTCACACTAACTTGATGGAGAAACTACAGCTGAATACAGTATAATTAATAACGTCATCAGAATCGCCTCATTGATATGTAAACCAGGCATTAAGTAATTAAAATGTGCTAACTTGCAGGCAATGCAGATGAATAGGATAAAAAAACTAAAGCATATCACCAGTTATTAGTTAATATGACTTACATCAAGAGTATTTTACCTTGACATGTTATGTTTACATATGCAGATATACACTCACCTAAAGGATTATTAGGAACACCTGTTCAATTTCTCATTAATGCAATTATCTAATCAACCAATCACATGGCAGTTGCTTCAATGCATTTAGGGGTGTGGTCCTGGTCAAGACAATCTCCTGAACTCCAAACTGAATGTCAGAATGGGAAAGAAAGGTGATTTAAGCAATTTTGAGCGTGGCATGGTTGTTGGTGCCAGACGGGCCGGTCTGAGTATTTCACAATCTGCTCAGTTACTGGGATTTTCACGCACAACCATTTCTAGGGTTTACAAAGAATGGTGTGAAAAGGGAAAAACATCCAGTATGCGGCAGTCCTGTGGGCGAAAATGCCTTGTTGATGCTAGAGGTCAGAGGAGAATGGGCCGACTGATTCAAGCTGATAGAAGAGCAACTTTGACTGAAATAACCACTCGTTACAACCGAGGTATGCAGCAAAGCATTTGTGAAGCCACAACACGCACAACCTTGAGGCAGATGGGCTACAACAGCAGAAGACCCCACCGGGTACCACTCATCTCCACTACAAATAGGAAAAAGAGGCTACAATTTGCACGAGCTCACCAAAATTGGACAGTTGAAGACTGGAAAAATGTTGCCTGGTCTGATGAGTCTCGATTTCTGTTGAGACATTCAAATGGTAGAGTCAGAATTTGGCGTAAACAGAATGAGAACATGGATCCATCATGCCTTGTTACCACTGTGCAGGCTGGTGGTGGTGGTGTAATGGTGTGGGGGATGTTTTCTTGGCACACTTTAGGCCCCTTAGTGCCAATTGGGCATCGTTTAAATGCCACGGCCTACCTGAGCATTGTTTCTGACCATGTCCATCCCTTTATGACCACCATGTACCCATCCTCTAATGGCTACTTCCAGCAGGATAATGCACCATGTCACAAAGCTCGAATCATTTCAAATTGGTTTCTTGAACATGACAATGAGTTCACTGTACTAGAATGGCCCCCACAGTCACCAGATCTCAACCCGATAGAACATCTTTGGGATGTGGTGGAACGGGAGCTTCGTGCCCTGGATGTGCATCCCACAAATCTCCATCAACTGCAAGATGCTATCCTATCAATATGGGCCAACATTTCTAAAGAATGCTTTCAGCACCTTGTTGAATCAATGCCACGTAGAATTAAGGCAGTTCTGAAGGCGAAAGGGGGTCAAACACCGTATTAGTATGGTGTTCCTAATAATCCTTTAGGTGAGTGTATATGCAGCTTGTTTTGGATAATTTAGAAGAAATCTACAGAAGCAAACAGACGAGGGTCTGAAGAAGGCTTAAAACAAACAACTTTGTGTATTTGGAAATGTCCTTTCCATTAGAGCAAAAGAAGACATGAAAGCAAAATAGATCAACATCTCAAAATTGAACAGTACATTAAGTGTCCATGCCTTAAACAATAACTTGATAAGTTTGATGTCAGACTCCTCATCTAATAACTATCCATTTTATATGTTGTGTATGCTGATAGATCTAAACAGCCCTCCCTCAAACGTGAAACAAAGTTCTTGTCACCATCAGTGTGCGCGTGCGTGGTACAGTAAGTGTAATTATAGCAACAATAATAGTATTAATAATAATAATAATTAGTTAAACTGCTGTATTTTTGTATTTTGTCAATCATTTTTTGCAGTGTGTTTTAATTATTTTTGCAGGTTTTTGTCCTGTAAAATAACAAATTAGCACCTACTGCCTTTTTCAGTTTAGTGTGAAGTTCATTGTTGGTGTCCCAATAACACCAAAATAATTAAAACAGTTTATTGGCTTGTGCAAAATGAATTTTATATATACAGTATATATATATATATATAATTATTAGTGAAAATATGTCATTTTCCTTTGTGCAGTCATTTATCTTAAATATATACTTGAAACTTTAGCATAGAAAACATACACATTGTGGCTTAATTTCCTTTGTTGTTGCCTGTTCTTGTGATAAAATTTGTGCATTCTACAGAAGATCATTGTTGGAAAATGAAACAATATGAAACAATTGGGTGAGTGTGAGGGATTTAAAAAATAGTTATTTTAATATATTTAACATTTTGTTTGGAAAAAATAACATTGAGAAGTGCCCTTTTTTCCACTTGAGTTTGATTGGATAATAAGAACAAATAACTGGCCATTGTGGCCAAAGCGCTCCGTTTGACTTTTCCGAGATCTTCTACTCTTCCCTGTGGACGACCTCTGACCTACTTTCTGTACGATCTGAATTTCTGCGTTTTGAATTTTAGAAAATTGAATTTGATGTTCCGAATTTCTTCTTCATCTTGAAAACGTGAGGCTGTATTAAAAAAAAACTGGATATTTGCAATCTAAGAATTCAGAGCAAAAAATATGTTGTTTGAAAATGCATGCCTATAAAACTCTGCCTTAAAAAAAAGCAATTGTGTTAAATTTCAAATGTTCAACATTCAAGTAAAAAAAATTCAAATTCGAAATCAAAATCTAATTCAAAACTATTTTAACTCCCATATAATATTCAGTTTTTTTAAAAAACACTTGTCAATAATTCAGATTTACGAAATTCAAATTCAGATTGTTTTGTCATATTTCTGGCTCCATAGTGGTGTGGCCGTCTCTAGCCCGCCTTGAAAGCGAGAAGGGGGAGTCTGCAGACCTGGAGCAGGCAGTTTTACGCCCCAAGCAGTTTTGCCCCCCAGGCAGTTTTACACCCCTGTTTTTACTTATTTGTCCAGTAGGGGGCACTGTACATTAAGAACCACCAGAACAGACCTAAGAACAGATAACTTCATCGTCCATCACGAGTTTATGGTAAATAAACGTTTTCAGGCAATCGTCCAACATGTATAGTTTTAAATGATTCATTGATATCGATATGAATTCATTTCAACATCTAAAAAGATATGTACGGTATTTGTAATTTATACTCAAAGACAATAAAATGTATACTTATTGACCAGGTCGATGTTCTGTCTGGATCAACCTTAGCTAACCACGTGTATGCTTACTCGATATCTCTTACTCGTTTTCATAATTATTTTCTTTTTAATTTTCTTTTGTTGTCTGTCTCTAGCCTATGTGATGGCCTTTTCTGGTAACATATTCTTCTGCCCTTACGTAAATTGACCATGGTTTTACTACAGTTAAAACCAAAAAACCATGGTTACTGTAGTAAAACAATGGTTATCACAAAATAACCATGGTTTTGAAAACCATGTTTTTGTAAAAACCATAGCAAAGTAATCAATGCACCAAAAAACCATGGTTACTACACTTGTACCACAAAAAGAAAAAACATGGTTTATTTTCGTAAGGGTGACCCTGTTTACTTGCATTAATACATAACATTACTACAGTAGGCTTATATGTAAACCATTTTAATTTAGCTGCACACATACTTGAGTTATTTATTATTTTAAGTTGTTACAACTTCCTACAAAATGGAGAGCCCCATATTCCGAACTAACAATTAATCACAGGTGAGAACATCACAGTCAACATAATATTTAGCCAGCAAACAATTTTCTTAAATGTGTATTAAGAAAACAAAAGATCAATAATCGAGCACCAACAACCACAAACATGTTCAAACTCAAATTGAAAACTTTATTCCCATATGGAATAAAATAAATGATCATATTATGTAATGTACATATAAATACATTTTTGTTAAAATAGCTTAATGATCCTGATTAAAATGTATGTGCACCTAATGTGGGTTTTATCATGTTTGTGATTGTTAGTGCTCGATTAATCGTGTATCTTGTTTTCTTAATAGCAATTGTTGGCTGGCTAATTAGGCCTATTATGTTGTGATGTTATTGATCTCATCTGTAATAATACTTGGAAATAATAAAAATGTGTTCAAGAATGCATTTTACATATTTACTGCACTTTTAACCAATAGCTTGTCTAATAAATACATAAATGACTTACAGAGACATATGTGGCAATGTTTTAATGACATTCTCAATTTTCTTTGCACAGTCCATCATCAGTGGCCAAAAGAAATCAAAGTGGCTTGACATATTTTGCAATCCTTCTGCCAAAACCATGCTTGTGCCTGTGTACGTTGACAATCAGGACCAAACTGATGACTTACTTTCACCTCACTTCATTTCTGGACAGGACACCCACACAGACTCACAGTGACACGATCAAGTTTATTATGGATGTCCTTTTTCCAGAGGTGGGTCCTGTGTTAGCTGTGCTCCTCAGATTTATTTTGTAATTGCTTGGTTTGATTGGTTAATGTAGAAAGGACACTCAGTTTTGTTGTACAAAAAAATAATTTTGATACTGAAATGATACTACTTGTTTGGGGTGTGACCCATCTTGACTTAACTCTTTCTTTGATAGTCCATCATCTGTTCCCTTGCTGGTTTGTAAAATCTCACCATGCTGGAGGCTGAGGAGAAATTTCTACAAGTCATTGACATACAAGGTCTGTAAGGATGCTATAAAGGAGAAATGGTCAAGCATGACATCCTGCCATTATTTCCAATAACAATTTTGTCTACAACTTTAAACTTTCTTTTATCAGTGAGCGGGAGCAGTTTGACAGGAGGATTAAGAACATTTTGAAGTAGAGTGAGTCATTATCCGCATAGGAGTCATTATCGAGAGCCATCCTATAATGATCATCAATCCTGTTTTTGATAATGGTCTTAATAAATAATGTTGTTCACAAGAAACTTGTCACTTTTTTCTTAGAAGATAAGACCTTAGAAATCTCTTAATGCGGTGAATTGTGTTTTTCTTCATGAAATAGTATGCAGGACACTGTTCTAAATGCAGGGCAGATATTTAATTGATGTTTCATATGATTGCACTTAATGTCTTATGGGCTAAATATGGTTAATATTTGAATGTAACTAACTTTGCCTATACATTCACAACAAACACTCAAGTCTTCTGTATATTCGTATATTACTAGGCCGCAGTAGATTATATATTATTGTTGTACTGTACATCTGATCCAACTGTATTATTATTAATTTTTCAATTAACAAAAACACTAAATTGCAGTTGCAATTGCAAATCAATAGTCTCCTGTAAGCTATGTATTAAGACCGTTAGTAGATATCTACAAATATTTAAACCTGTTCATATCGTTAGTTAAGCCATGGTTTCTGTAGTAAGATCAGCAATACAACAACAACAAAAAACATGGTTACTACACTTTTACCATAAAGTAAGTTTAGTTTATTTATTTACTTTTAATCTTACACATACATAATTACATTTTTGTTTAACAGTTTGATTCGGTTACAAATATTTTATTTTGTGGTTCAACTCCCCCTACTGGACAAATAACGAACAACAGGGGCGTAAAACTGCCTGCTCCAGTTCTGCAGACTCCCCCTTCTCGTGCTGTGGAGGAGCCTTCAATCTTCTCATCGTGCGTGCGTGTGTGTGGAGAAATTGGTTTCTTTGTGAGTGTGGGCGGTTACTTGTGTAGTTACAGGTATTAATTTGTTGTTTTGAGTGAATGTGGATTATAGTGGGTTGTTTTTAAAAACTTTTTTTATTTTTTTATTTATGGTTTGGTTTTCTTTCTTTTTTATTATTATTTGCGGTTATTATACCGCACATGCCTACCACAGACTCAATTTCCTCTGGTGGTCCATCTTTCATGGTGTTCGTAGATATTACTTGTTGGGAGGGTTTCATTTATGAATCTTTTTTTTTCTTTTTTTGTGTTTCACTTTGTGGGAGGTTGGTTTGAAGTGACTGAAACTCGAATGAGATTCCTTCGTTTTTGTTTATTATTAATTTTCTGTGGTTTTGATGGTTGTCTGAGTTCCTTTTGTTCTCACCCAATATTTAAGATCTTTGTGACACCTTGAAGTTGATGGCCCGTGACATGTTGGTCTAGTGGGCAAATGTGTGGTATGTGTGAAGTGGTGACTGTGTAAATCATTATTTGTATGTTTTATTATTGTGAGAAATATTGTGGACCCCTAGAGGTGAACTGCTATAGGGTAAACCACAGTTGAAGAAAATCAAGTGTGATACACACACCTCTGTTTATTGTCCTCTATTTATTTGGAGGGCCTCCAGTGGGGAAGTTTTGTGATGGCTCCTCGTGAGTGAGGTTCTACGAGGGCCTGATTCAATGTCCTCACCTCTGGCCCGGTCACACTAACTTGATGGAGAAACTACAGCTGAATACAGTATAATTAATAACGTCATCAGAATCGCCTCATTGATATGTAAACCAGGCATTAAGTAATTAAAATGTGCTAACTTGCAGGCAATGCAGATGAATAGGATAAAAAAACTAAAGCATATCACCAGTTATTAGTTAATATGACTTACATCAAGAGTATTTTACCTTGACATGTTATGTTTACATATGCAGATATACACTCACCTAAAGGATTATTAGGAACACCTGTTCAATTTCTCATTAATGCAATTATCTAATCAACCAATCACATGGCAGTTGCTTCAATGCATTTAGGGGTGTGGTCCTGGTCAAGACAATCTCCTGAACTCCAAACTGAATGTCAGAATGGGAAAGAAAGGTGATTTAAGCAATTTTGAGCGTGGCATGGTTGTTGGTGCCAGACGGGCCGGTCTGAGTATTTCACAATCTGCTCAGTTACTGGGATTTTCACGCACAACCATTTCTAGGGTTTACAAAGAATGGTGTGAAAAGGGAAAAACATCCAGTATGCGGCAGTCCTGTGGGCGAAAATGCCTTGTTGATGCTAGAGGTCAGAGGAGAATGGGCCGACTGATTCAAGCTGATAGAAGAGCAACTTTGACTGAAATAACCACTCGTTACAACCGAGGTATGCAGCAAAGCATTTGTGAAGCCACAACACGCACAACCTTGAGGCAGATGGGCTACAACAGCAGAAGACCCCACCGGGTACCACTCATCTCCACTACAAATAGGAAAAAGAGGCTACAATTTGCACGAGCTCACCAAAATTGGACAGTTGAAGACTGGAAAAATGTTGCCTGGTCTGATGAGTCTCGATTTCTGTTGAGACATTCAAATGGTAGAGTCAGAATTTGGCGTAAACAGAATGAGAACATGGATCCATCATGCCTTGTTACCACTGTGCAGGCTGGTGGTGGTGGTGTAATGGTGTGGGGGATGTTTTCTTGGCACACTTTAGGCCCCTTAGTGCCAATTGGGCATCGTTTAAATGCCACGGCCTACCTGAGCATTGTTTCTGACCATGTCCATCCCTTTATGACCACCATGTACCCATCCTCTAATGGCTACTTCCAGCAGGATAATGCACCATGTCACAAAGCTCGAATCATTTCAAATTGGTTTCTTGAACATGACAATGAGTTCACTGTACTAGAATGGCCCCCACAGTCACCAGATCTCAACCCGATAGAACATCTTTGGGATGTGGTGGAACGGGAGCTTCGTGCCCTGGATGTGCATCCCACAAATCTCCATCAACTGCAAGATGCTATCCTATCAATATGGGCCAACATTTCTAAAGAATGCTTTCAGCACCTTGTTGAATCAATGCCACGTAGAATTAAGGCAGTTCTGAAGGCGAAAGGGGGTCAAACACCGTATTAGTATGGTGTTCCTAATAATCCTTTAGGTGAGTGTATATGCAGCTTGTTTTGGATAATTTAGAAGAAATCTACAGAAGCAAACAGACGAGGGTCTGAAGAAGGCTTAAAACAAACAACTTTGTGTATTTGGAAATGTCCTTTCCATTAGAGCAAAAGAAGACATGAAAGCAAAATAGATCAACATCTCAAAATTGAACAGTACATTAAGTGTCCATGCCTTAAACAATAACTTGATAAGTTTGATGTCAGACTCCTCATCTAATAACTATCCATTTTATATGTTGTGTATGCTGATAGATCTAAACAGCCCTCCCTCAAACGTGAAACAAAGTTCTTGTCACCATCAGTGTGCGCGTGCGTGGTACAGTAAGTGTAATTATAGCAACAATAATAGTATTAATAATAATAATAATTAGTTAAACTGCTGTATTTTTGTATTTTGTCAATCATTTTTTGCAGTGTGTTTTAATTATTTTTGCAGGTTTTTGTCCTGTAAAATAACAAATTAGCACCTACTGCCTTTTTCAGTTTAGTGTGAAGTTCATTGTTGGTGTCCCAATAACACCAAAATAATTAAAACAGTTTATTGGCTTGTGCAAAATGAATTTTATATATACAGTATATATATATATATATAATTATTAGTGAAAATATGTCATTTTCCTTTGTGCAGTCATTTATCTTAAATATATACTTGAAACTTTAGCATAGAAAACATACACATTGTGGCTTAATTTCCTTTGTTGTTGCCTGTTCTTGTGATAAAATTTGTGCATTCTACAGAAGATCATTGTTGGAAAATGAAACAATATGAAACAATTGGGTGAGTGTGAGGGATTTAAAAAATAGTTATTTTAATATATTTAACATTTTGTTTGGAAAAAATTAAAACACATATGAGAAGTGCCCTTTTTTCCACTTGAGCCCATGCCCCTCAAAATGTCTGTGCACGTCCCTGTTCCTTAGTGGAAGGTCCTTACAAAATAACATACATTTAGTTCTAGATTTAATTGATTACAGTGATACATTGATAGATCACATTGAGCCTTTGACTCAGTAGAACATCCATTTATATAAGAAACTTTAAATGATATGAGTTTGGACAGAAATTGATAAATTTAATTAGATACTATTCAGTGATATTAACAGCTGTGTATCTTTAGAACATGGTACATGCCCCAGATTCGCCATAAAAAGAGGTATTAGGCAAGGCCGTAATGGTTTTTAATGGTTGCTGAACTATTATCTATTATGATTAAAAATAATGGGTTTGAAGTATTGAACATTATGGGAAAACACATTATAATAAGTCAGTTTGTGGACGACACAACTTTGTTTTCAATAGCACTGAATTCAATTAATTGTTGTGATTCTGCCTCATCTTGTCATGTCTGTCTTGATCTTGTGGCAGAATCTAACGGCAGGATCCCTTGTTATGTGTGGAGAGTCATTTTGACCCTGTCGGCCTTTGATACTCTCTCCGGTCCTTGTCTGTGTTCCCGCCATTTGTATCTCTCCTTACTGGTTGTTTATTAGTTCATGCCCCACACCTGTTCCCCTTTGATTTGTCCCTTTATTTAATGCCCCTGTGTTCTCTGTCTTGTGTCGGTTCATTGTACTCTGTCGTGTTGCTTGGGGTGAGTTCATGTCTTGTCAGTGCAGTGCAGTGCAGTGCAGTGCAGTGTAGTGTAGTCTTTTGTAGTTATATGGTAAATGCTATTTTTTTTAGTCCTGTCTAGTTTAGTTAGTCCGTGTTCCTGTTTATATCTTGGTTATTTTACCCCATCGTGGGTTTTTGTTTTATTATTATTAAAGTCTTGTTAACCCCTTACCTCCTGTCTGCACTTGGGTCCTCTGTTCTTGTATCTCCGTGTCTCTCACCCCGAATCATGACGAATCAGTTTTCTTATATCTGCAGTGTGAAATTTTGGCTTTACACGAGCAACCATTATATCCAATTGGTAATATAAAGGTTAAGAAAGAAGTCAAATATTTGGGCATTATGATTACTCGGGATAAAGAAATATGGGAAAGAGAAAATATCCTTAGAAATATTGATAATGCAAAACTATATAGAAATCACGGCTTCAATCTCAATATTTGGCAGGATTCTATCGTCCAAGACAGAGAGTTTATCAAGGGCTACTATATATCCTGCTTTTCGACAAAAATGTCTGCTAACATGATTAAACTGATCAATAAGTAAAATTGTAATTTTATATGAAAGAAGAAATGCCATAACATTCGGTAAGCTGATATGATTAAGAGTATTGAGGAAGGTGGCATGAATGTTATTGATTTTTCAGTGGTGTACTAAAATAAAAAAATGTCTTGATTGTTTTGTTAATAATAGATTCATTTTGGTTTGCCATACCTAATGCAATATTTCAAAAGATGGGTGGAATTGATTTGTTATTACGATGTGATTATGACTTGTATAAACTGCCTGCGAAATCATCAGATTTTCTTTTGTATTGGAATTTAATGTTCAAACGTAATTTTACACCACACAATACTCCCTTATGGAACAACAGGTACAATTTAAGTTATAAAAGATCTCTATTTTTAAAAGGGTTGGATGGATAAAGGAATTTGGTCAGTAACTCAGATAATGGATAAGGCGGGTAACTTAATACAGTATAGAGAATTTTGTTTCTCATTGCCCAGTTAGTGAATTCAATAAAACTTCAATAACAATGGCTCAACAAATTGTAATATATTCTAAAACCGCACCAAGTATGAGACTAATTGTATTGACTGGTATTGAGGGTAGAAATATAGGGGCTAGTGAAGAGAAATTATATTTTACAATAATTTGGCGAATAAATAGCAAAGTAATAGAAATCATTATCTAGGCTACCCAATCCTTCCTAAAGCCAAAGAGGATACATTTAAAATTTTAAATAATATTTACCCAATCTAACCATTTTTTACATAATAGATTTAATTGGGAGAATAACACCGAAACAATAGATCATATGTTTTTTCATTGTGACAATAAACAAGATTTTTGGACTGCTTTTCAAGATTGGATTCAATCTAATCTAGATCATTTGAATATAACCTCTATTAAGGTCGGTATATTCTTGAAAGACATGAACCTTGTTTTTTTGACGAATATACAGATTTTACTAGCTAAACATTTTATTCATACATGTAAACAGCTAGTTAAAAGTTAGACCACATTTCAATAGTTGTTTTAACGATTTAAGAATACTGGTAAATTATGTTTGATATGTTTTTGTTGTTAGATTAAGACCCACACACTTTTATTTAATATTATATAAATTGTTATATATTTGTTACTCTTTTCTGTTTTTTTTATGCTTCATAAATGCTGTATCAACAAAAATACATTTGTTTAATGTTATATTGTGCTATGGCATGTTTGTAATGAGCTTTGTACAATAAAAAATGGCGATTTTCTCATGATTTACAAACAGCTGGAAACATTTGGGATATTGTAAGCAGAGATGGGCAGTATTTATGATACATGTATTTTAAATACGTATTTGAAATATAAAATAGTATTTTGTCATATGTATTTGACAGGGTTTATGGGCTTAATATTTTGAATGAAAATACTTCAGCGTTTGTATTTTTGTAGTTTTAAAAAACTGTAAAATACTTTGTAAGAAGTCTACGTGATGAAATCATAAAAATGCGACCACTTATCGGTGCCTACTCAGTAGTTTGCCCAGACTTGAGATCAGAACAGAAAACTGACACATATGGAAGAAAGGGGGTTATGGTAAGAAACGTTCAGGCTGCCAGCTTTCCATAATTTTTTTGCATAAATTGCTCTAATTTTTAACATGTTCAATTTTATTGTACGTTAAAGTAGCCTAGGCTAAATATTTAGCCAATTTACATGTGTTGTGCTTAAAGGCATCAGTAGCTAAAGAGACCTCTGCAATGTAGTCCACAGGTCAAACACACACACTACTGGACAAGTTCTGTTGCTGATGCAAAGTAGGCTCTTTGTTACCAAACACCAAATAACTGAATTAGGATACAATTATTAGTCATTCGCAAACTTTTAAAGCACTTTGTAGTTTTTCGACCTTAAAATAATGTCTCTAAAATTATTTCAGTGGTACAACAACTCTAATTCTACTGCCGCTGCTACCTGAGCAGCCTCATAGCGGTCACAAGCACACTCTGTAAGTTCTGTGTTCGGGTCGATACACACAGCCCCGCCCATCCCCTGCCTGTGGAAGAGTTTTGAAACGACGTTTCTGCATTCGCTGGTTCCTTCAGCTTAGTAAACAAATTCACGTCTATTGCGCTGCCCACAGGGAAGCTTATACAGCGACATTATTTACACGCTGCTAACAGACAATTGCTCTTATCAACCACATGGGGGAACCCCTGAGCAAAAGTTCTATAGTGTCGCTTTAAACATTAAACTGTTGGTTACTTCAAAACTAAGCTTTATCTGGGAGATCACAAGGATATGGGAATATTTGATCTGTAAAAAGGTCAATTTTTTTGGAGGATCTATTGACAGAAATGCAATATAATATACAGTAACTATGTCTTCAGAGGTGTATGAAGAGCTTACACAGTGAAGCGTTATGATTTTATTACCTTAGAATGAGCTATTTCTATCTACATACACCGCGGGTCCTCTTGCATATAATTCACCATGTTCTGTCAGCCGTTTTAGTGTTTCGAACGGGAGGGGGAGGGATGGAGTGAGCGGTTGGTTGCAATTCGCAACCTTGCCGCTAGATTTCACTGACTGGACCTTTGACTGGTTGCATATGTCAGAATTATTGACTCAGGCAGAGAAAAGCTGTTGCTATCAAACATTGTTTACTTAATCAATTGAGTCAGTGTAACGGTCAAGGGATAGATCAAATAGGCAACATATTGATGGAAGGTTTGCGAAGAAATGTCATGCTTCCTTGTAAAAGTATTTTTATGTAATTTTAAAATACAAAATACTGTAGTTTATTTTGATACATAGTGTGGCTTCTGTATTTTGTAGTTTATTTTGATACATTTAAAATTAAGGTATTTTATATTTTATTTTAAAAAACATTTTGATGTATTTTTGCCAAACCCTGATGTACTGTAAGTACTCAACTGAACAAAATATATAACATAAGCCTAGTGGTTTTGGTATATTTTACTGCAAAAATCTTACATACTACAGCTTTAAGAAATATTAAGATGACTTATCTCTTCATAATGCAATAGGCCTGCATTTACAAAATAAGAATAATAAAGTATTACTTAAAACAATACATTAAGGATGTAGCAAACTAAAAGAATGTTTTATTTGGACCAGATTAGGTTTCTTAACTAAAATTGCCCTTGCAATCAGCAAAGTGTTGAATGTGTGCTTTTGATTACACCTTTATTATTCAATTAATAGGTTTATTTATTGTTTAGGGTTCACAGTGAAGGGTCCGTCAGGTCCTCTGGTTGTTCCTCTGGGAGGTTCAGTTCTTCTGCCCTGTTCTGTTGATTCACTCTCATCACTGGAGGATCTGGAGGTGGAATGGAAGAGATCAGACTCACAGACTTTCATTCATCTGTATCAAGATGGAGATATTAGACCAGAGGTCCAGCATGAGGATTATCATGATCGAGCTCATTTCATCTCTGACGACATTAAACAGGGAAACTTCTCTCTCCTGATGAAGAATGTGAGACAAGAAGATAAAGGACAATACACATGTACAGTTCACAGTGGACAAGAGTCTGGTGAAACTGTGGTGGAAATTAAAGATGTTGGTGAGATTTCATAATACAAGTTTATGTTTCATAATTAATAGGATTTTTGAAATCGTGACAGTCCCACGTATTTTGTGTGGAAGCGCATGTGCATTGCTTGTTTTGGCATGCCATGGGCTCTCCGGTCTCGTCTCCTGCACTCTCGTTTCCTCATTAATTATCTTGTAATGGTTTCATGCCCCTCACCTGTTCTCTCTTGATTTTATCCCCTATTTAATGCCATTGTGTTGTGCTGGTTTGTTTTGCTTTGTACTCTGTGGATGACGTTGCGTCATTTTCATGCACTAAATTATATTCTTCTTGTAAAGTCGAGTAAGTCGAGTTTAGGTCAAGTGTTGTTTTAGTCTAGTCCAGTCAGTTTATTATTTCCTGTCAAGTCAGTTTATTGTCATCCCCTGTTCCTGGTTGTTTTACCCCCTCGTGGGTTTTTTGCTTTGTGTTTGTCTAATGAAAGTCATTGTTTCCAACCACCTTTCTTGGTCTCCGCCAGAAGGATGTGGGTGTGCGGGCTTTAGCTCTGGAGTTCCTGGCGGCGGCAGGTGAGGTGGGGTTCAATGAGGCGGAACTAAAGGTCATCTTTAACGTCTGCCTCAACGACCCTCTCGAACCCGCGGAGATAAAGATGCTGAGGCCCTTGGGCTTCCTGGATATGGTGAGATTTGCCATGAACCGGGACGAGTCCAGGGCCTCAGCCAAAGTCAGACCACCAGCCTCTTTGTCCCCGATTCTGGAGGGTTAGGGTTTCGCATCGTGGCAGTTAACACCTTGGGAGATCCTGTTCCGTCCGCCTCAACCCCTGTCGAACCTGTCCCGCCAGCGACCCTATGTGGCAAGCGAGGAAGGATGGAGTCGTGGGAGTCGGCATTGGACGCTTCCACATCAGTGCAAGCTACGCTCCCTGCTGCAGCCCCTCAACTAGCCACAAGCCCTCTGGCCCGGCCCAGGAGGAAGAGAGCCTCCATCCAGCTGCTCCAAGCCCCTCCCGAGTCCGCTCCTAAGCCACAGCCGGGCTGCAGCATTCCCCATTCCAGCTGTTGTTTCCGCGGCAGCCACCCCGAACTGTTGTCTGTCCCAGCTGCAGTCTCTCCAGATCCGGCGACCGTGTCAGCGCCAGATTCTGTTCCCGCTGTGTCTGCCACTGTGTCCGCTACAGCCGTCTCCGAACTCTCGTTTGTGTCGGCTGCAGCATCCCCTGCACCAGCTGTTGTGTCAGCTGCAGCCACCCCCGAACTGTCTTCAGTGTCAGCTGCAGCCACCCCCGAACTGTCTTCAGTGTCAGCTGCAGCTACCCCTATGTCAGCCGCTGCGTCTGTTGCAGCACCCCTTGTGTCACTGGTTGTGTCAGCTGCAGCACCCCCTGTGTCAGCCGTTGCGTCTGAAGCAGCACCCCCTGTGTCACCCGTTGTGTCAGCTGCAACACCCCCTGTGTCAGCCGCTGCGTCTGTTGCAGCACCCCCTGTCCCAACAACTGTGCCCGTTCCAGCCTCCCTTGTGTGTTTCCCGGGTACCTTCACTCCCGTGTCCATATTTTAAGATATTTCTGGGAAGTTATTCAGTTAAGACAGATCACACATTCACTTTAATCTAGGACTAGCCTTAAGCCTTGTCTGTGAAACCTTGCCAAAGCTTCAAAATGTCTTAATATTATGTCTAATTAGTCCTTCAACAGCCTGTTTTTAAAATAGAGACTTATAAAGCCCCATCTTGAGATTGTAGGGTCAAAATCTCTGCAGCCAGTCTTTGCGGATCGAGGATATGAGGAAACCTGTCTATAGCCCTGTCCACCAACCGTGCATTAAAAATCGCCAGCAATTTCTTTTCCTCAGCTGCTTTCCCCAACACATCCTTGGACCCAAGGAGTCATCCCCCAGGTCTTACCCCTCCGGGGCTTCCCATCTGCAAGCCCACTCGGGCTCCCCGCTCTCGGGCCTCTCCATCGCCCCGCCGGTCTAAGACTCCTTCCCCTCCCAGCTCCGGGTCCTGTCACTAGTGTATCCCCTCAGGGGATGCCAGGGGGCGTCCTTTGGGGGGGGGTTCTGTCATGATCCTGCCTCACCTTGTCATGCTTTTTTAGTCTTGTGGCAGGATCGTGACAGTCCCACGTATTTTGTGTGGAAACGCATGTGCATTGCTTGTTTTGGCATGCCATGACCTCTCCGGTCTCGTCTCTGTCCTCGCCCTCTTGTTTCCTCATTAATTATCTTGTAATGGTTTCATGCCCCTCACCTATTCCCTCTTGATTTTATACCCTATTTAATGCCATTGTGTTGTGCTGGTTTGTTTTGCTTTATACTCTGTGGATGACGTTGCGTCATTTTCATGCACTGATAAATTATATTCTTCTTGTAAAGTCGAGTAAGTTGAATTTAGGTCAAGTGTTGTTTTAGTCTAGTCCAGTCAGTTTATTATTTCCTGTCAAGTCGGTTTATTGTCATCCCCTGTTCCTGGTTGTTTTACCCCCTCGTGGGTTTTTTGCTTCGTGTTTGTCTAATTAAAGGCATTGTTTCCAACCACCGTTCTGTATGCGCCTGTGTTCTCTGTCCGCCCTCATGACAATTTTTTGTATAATTAGACATTAATGTATTCTAATTTACATATTCTTTCAGAGCGTCTGACGGTGTCTGGATCAGATCAGTCTTTATCAGTGTATGTGGGTGAGGACGTGACTCTGAACTGCTCTGTGGACTCTCACATCCCACCTGAACACATTGAAGAGGTTTCATGGAAGAAAAGAGTTAAAGATGAACACATCACAGTTCTGCTTTATCAAAACAACGAGGTTTATCCTGATTCATCAGATGAGCAATACAGACACAGAGTTGAGTTCTTCAGTGATGAAATCCACAGAGGAAACTTCTCTCTCAGACTGAAGAGAGTCAGAACTGAAGATAAAGGAGATTACATGTGTCAAGTGTTTGCTGGACGACTTTCAAGCAACGCAACTGTAATACTAAAACAACTGGGTGAGAAAAACACAACTTTTAAAAATAAAACAAACTCATTTTTTTGTTGTTTACAGTTTTTCTCGATTGCTTTAACACATTTATGCCTCATATTCTCAATACAGTAAACACAAATCCATAACATCTCACCCAATTCCCGAAACATCCTTTTTTTCAGGTCAAATTGAAGCTCTCTTCTCAAAACCATTCAAACTGGCTGAAAAAACAAACGTTTCCCCCAGATATGACACACAAGCCCTCAAAAACACCCACACTACAACATAGTCTTAGACACAGGTGAGATCAATTCAAAACACTGTTACTAATACCTCTTATTCAGATTCAAGAAAAATGAGAATATACAACATAAAAGAGTGCACATAGAGCAAAGTGCAAGAATGAGCTTTAGGAAAAAATAAAAATAAAACATTACATTTCTGTAAAGTAGATGAAGAGGATCCCACAAGACAAGAACAGTTCAAAAACCAAAGAACAATATGAACTGGTCATGCAACACAATACAGTACACAACTGCACAAATAACTTTTACATTCAGACATTTAGCAGATGCTTTTATCCAAAGCCACTTACAGAGAAGATGAAGGAAACAATACAGTGAAGCGATTTGTCAATAGGAGGTAATGTAAAAAAATATGGCATCCTCTGCACATTTGGCCCAATTTAGTAAAAGTATTCCTTATTTTCTGCACAAATACAGGACAGGTAAAAAAGGGTTTACACGTGCTACAGTTTACTGGATACAGAATAGTGAAATTTCTCTCATATAAAGTGTGTACTGTAATTATACTGTATGTTTACAGTAAGCCGTATAAAGCTGTGTAGATGATTTTAGGATGAGCTCCTGTTGATATTATCTTGAGATTCTGATCGGTGTGTCATCAGTTTTGCTACTGAATGTTTACTGATGGACAAATGTGTGCTATTTGAGTTTCATCTTGACACTTCAGTTCATTATATTGTGTGTTTGTGTTTTCTGAATGAGAACATGGTCAAACCTTTGCAAAATGAGGCTGTTTTTGTGTGGGGTTTGTAGAAGTTGGTGTATTGTTCTGAGAATGTGTTTACAGTTGTCAGAAAATGGTGAATTGTTTCATGAATTGTGTGTTAGCAATCGAGAAAAACTGTAATAGAGGTGTGACGAGATCCAATGTGTCTCGCGAGTACAAAATATTGTCATGCTATTGGCATGATGGAGTGCAGGGCTAGGCTATTTGGGAGCATTTGTGCGAGCGCACATTTAGTTGTGGTGCGATCTGTTTTAATTACTTTACAAACAATGCTAATTACTGCACAAAGTATGTGCTTAAGTATATACTGTGAGCTACAAGTTAAAGTACAGGTTGCCCGGCCATTCATAGACAACGTGATTTTCCATCCCGCAGCGCTACTTTCCCACCGCTTTTCTATGTGAACAGTAAACACGCGCTAGACTGACGGGTTTCAATGTTCCTTCGTATCGCTCTCGTCTGTTTCAGCGCCTCGTGCATGCAGAAGTGTTTAAGGCCAGTGAACAGCAGCTGACTGTACCACAAGTATAGCAATTGTAAGTTCACATTACGTTATCTTGAAAACATTCACAGGCAAACCTCTTGGAAAACCGACCATCTGTCTCTTACTATATGCAATGTAAGCATATAACATGATGTGTTTATATAGCTTTAACGGTTTCTCTGAAGGCTATGCTGAGAAATGAGGGTTCAGTCAGTGGAGGAAGGAGGATTGACAGTGTGATATGATCACTTTCCCCTCAACACACCCAGTTAAAGCGTGTAACTTGCTAGGTGTTTGGGGTTTTATGACTACAAATGTGATTTTAGAAATGAAGCCATTGTGACTATGTAAAACTAATAAATAATACCGCACAGCTCTACTAGCACTATGCAAAAGCCGGTAGAGAAAACCAGATTGACATGTGTGTGTGTAAATTAGCCTATTCTGCATCATTTATTTCTGCACTTATGACATTCGTACGGCAATAATCATTATATCTGATGTGTGTGTTTGTGTATGTTACAGGTTTCTCTTCTTTACACATAATGGTGTTGATTCTCTGTATTTTTGCGTGTGGATCTGCTCTTCTGTTCTGCTCTCTCATCTACTGCAGACCACAAACAGGTATGTTTACAAGAAACATTCTCCACTTCAGTGAGTAACACATAATTTGTTTTGACAAAAAAGACACCTGAGACAATAGGACTAAAGTCCATAGTTCTAAGTCCACAGTTCTAATAAACAATTAAACACATGAAACATTTCCGTGATTATTATGTAAAAATAGACTTCACGTTTTTTTCCAAATTATTTTTTCATTCAAATTAAATGACATGTCTTTCAGGGCTCCATGTGGAAGGTTATTATTGGGTTCATCTGGGAGCTTCAGCGGTTTTGCCCTGTTTCAATAACAAAAACTTACCAGCAGATGTAAAGACGGTGAAATGGAATAAATCAGGTTTAAAGGATCCATTGTGTGTATTTGAAGATGGAGAGGTCCAGCATCCAGCAAGTTTTTCTCCTAGAGCAAATTTCCTCTCTGATAACTTTACACTTGGAAATTTCTCTCTCCTGTTGAAGAATGTGACAACTGAAGATAAGGGACGATACACATGTACAGTTCACAGTGGACAGAGATCTGTGTTGTCAGTCAGTGTAAATTTGGAATATTATGAAGATGGTAAGTCAGCAGATATTTATACAGCTCTTTCTGTAACTTACAGAACATGAGTATTAACTGTGTGAATCCAGACAGTAAAACGAATTTAAAATCGTCTACTGCCATATACAGCACTGGTATTTAATACGTAATTTAATTCTTTAGTCTGAAAGAGTGAAATGTGAGTTTGTGTGTCTGGACAGTAGATGTTTTCTCTGTTGTCATCTTGTAATGTTGTTGAGATGAGGATGTGTTTGTGTGTGCTTATGTTGGATATCTAAAGGTTAAACTGAACCAGCGAAGAAGTTGATCTGACCATGAGCAGCCTTCGTTTATCTTACTGACCGTTTTGAAAAGCAAAAATCTTTGTGGTCATTTTTGCAGCAGGATCATAAAAGCACATTTGCTGAAGATCTGTAACAAATCTAAATGTTTCTCTAAAATGAAAAGTAGCAGATGCTTCAATAAGGCTGATCTTGAACAGTATATACAGCAGTGTTAACATCATATTGTCACAGGGTTTAAACATTATTGTGTGATATCTTTACTTTTATTTTTCCTTTAAAATGATCTTACATTGAATGTCTTTTTCAGGTTCAGATGTTAGAGTGGATTATTCATGGAATATGGTTGTTCCTCTGGGAGCTTCAGTACTTTTGCCCTGTATTAATGACAAACCCTTAACAGCAGAAGAACTGAAGGTGGAATGGAAAAAATCAGACTCTGAAAGTCCAGTGTTTGTTTATCAAGACGAGAGATCAGAGATAAATCAGAGTTATTCTGGCAGAGCTCATTTCTCCACTGACGACATTAAACATGGAATTTTCTCTCTCGTGTTGAAGTATGTGACGGCGCAAGATGACGGACAATACACATGTGAAGTTTACAGTGGAAAAGATTCTGTGTTGTCTGTCAATACAACATTGGAACTGAGACTACTAGGTAAGTCAACAGATAAATATGGAAGAAATTATTGTTGCTTTAAAAAATACATGAGTTGAATTTAATTCGTGTTCGTCTACGTGTGCATGTATGTATTTTTGTGGTTCGTGGTTCTCAGTTTGGTGTGGGAGAAAGTGTGCGGTCATCCCGTCCTTGTCGCGATTATTTGGGTTGTGATCCCATGTGAGTATTTGCCCTGTTCTTATGTAGTCTTCGGGTAGGTTTTGGACCTGCCACTTTGTTATTGTGGCCTTTTTTATTTTGAGTGGTTATTCGGAGTGGGGGTACGCTTCAGTTCACCTGCGGTTTTGTGTATAAAATAAACTTGTGTTATTTTTGGCCAAAATTCCACATCCTCTCTTTTATTTTGTCACAAGCTTTTCATTTTTAATTCGTAGCATTTCCCTGTTGAAAAAAAACAGCACATATGCTGGGTTAGTTATGTTTTGATGCTGGTTTGTGCTGGTTTAAGCTGGTCATGTGCTGGTTTAAGCTGGTCATGTGCTGGTTCCTCACCAGCTGAAACCAGCTAAGGACCAGCACATTACCAGCTTAAACCAGCACATGACCAGCAAACCAGCATCAAAACATACCTAACCCAGCATATGCTGTTTTTTTCAACAGGGTTGTGGTAATTTAGCACCCAGATTTAGTTTACACTTTGTTTAGTCAGGTGAACTGAGGATTTCTTTCCGGTTAAGTGATTCAAAGTGTACGTTCATGTGAAAGTCCCGTGTTTAAAACTCTTAAAAAATGTTTTTGTCTTTTGTGAATATGAATTACATCCGTCGAAAGTAATGGATTTCGGGAGAATCCATCTGAAGAACTGCTTTTATCATGCAAGAGCAGTTATTGCAAATTCCAGAGCCTTATAAAATTTAAATAGCTCCTATAGGTATAAAGCTTTAAGCGAAACTTTGCTTAACATCCTTCGAGATTGTCTGGTTGAGTTGTGTGTTTTAGACTGGCTGATCCTTCAATAAGTGAAAACGCTATCGAATAAGAGAATTGGCACTTAAAGAGAAAGAAATACAGTTAGCCAAATGAGATAACGTCAGATTGATAATCAGTTTGCTCTGAAACGAATGAAATTGGAGTTGAGCGATAAGGCGACTGTTGCTGCCTCTGGTGAGTTTGATGTTGGCCGAATTCGCAGGATGGCCCTCCGTTTTGTGAAAAGGACGTTGAGAAATATTTTTGTCATTTCGAGAGAGTTGCTGCTTCTTTAAAGTGGCCTGAAAATGTCTGGTCTTTGCTTTTACAATGTGTGATTACTGGTAAGGCGCATGAAGCGTATGCTTCGTTGTCTACAGGAATCTGGTGATTATAAGATTGTTAATGCTGCTCTATTAAAAGCCTATGAGTTGGTCCTGGAGGTGTATAAACAGCGTTTTAGAAACCACATGAAACTTCCGAATCATACATCGAGTTTGCGTGTGAAAAAGAAACTTTGTTTGATTGTTGGTGCGCATCTCAAAAAGCCGAGGATAGAGAACAAGTTAGAGAATTAATTGTTATGGAAGAATGGTTTACCTGCTGCTCTTTCTATTTCGAGCAAAAAGCAGA
>NC_079900.1:2474630-2519630 GCF_024868665.1 Triplophysa rosa | reverse complement strand
AAAGAATCTTTAAAATAAAATCAAATAAAAAAAAAAACGTTCCTGTTGATATTTTAGAGATTCAGAACTCATGGTGATTCTAAAGCTGTTTATCTATTCATAACACTAAAGTATAATATGAACAGTATGAATGATTCACTAGAAGTTGCACATAAAAAAGTTAATTAAGTTCAAAATGTAAGTTAGGTAGGATCAGTGGCGGAGCCAGACAATTTTCATAGGGGTGGCCAGACTGAGACCATAGCTCACACAGGGGTAGCACAGAAACTGATATCATCTTTTTTTTCCTATGTGGCAAGTCACTGTGGATCTAGTAGTGTTTCTTAGTCACTCACTCATTTACTTAAACAGGCAGTGATTGCCATGTAGAATTACATCATGAAGATCCACATAAGCTTTTTAATGTATTACTAAACTGATTTAAAAAAAAGATCTGAAACAGTGTGGCATTGCAGAAGGTGGTGTCTTTTTAATTGGTGATAAAGCTCACACCATAGTGACAATTTACACGACATAAGAATATACCAGAATGCACATTTATCAAACTTTTATCAAATTTTCCTCTTCATTTTGCCTGAGAGGTGCAAAACCAAAATATAGTAACCTTAACATTATGGGCAAGCATTTCAAAAATATTCCTTTGCAATACTTTGCATATTATCATTTGGCTGCCAACTGCCAACACAACATTTTAATTCCCTTTCAAGGATATGACACAGACAGACCACCACCATTAAGCTAAATCAGCACTGAAAGTTGACTTTACTTTTAAAGGCCTTCTACAACGCTCTTTTAAATGACACTGACACAGTGAAACTGTTTATAGCTTGCGACTTTCATACTGCTAAGTTAACAGCCTAAATTAACTTAGCAAACTTTACCATGTCTGTTTCAACTTCAGCACGCCAGCCATAATATACATACATTAAGACACACTGTAAAAAAATGTAAGCCTTCACAACAAAAAAAATCTTAGTACTAATTTCCCCTCGCTTTTTCTTGTTCACTCAACTTTTTGAAATAGAAGTTGTACTGACTTAAAATAATGAATTGGAGATACAAAAAATAATTCATTGGGATAACTCAGGATTATTAGTTGTACTGACTTAAAACAAGTACTGTAATTGGAGATACAAAATATAATTAATTGAGGTAATTTAGGATTATTAGTTTTCTTGAGAGGTACAAACAAATTATGCTTAAGTCATTAGTTGTCACAACATAGTCAAGTTTACATAATGAACAACATAACAAATTACTTTTGTTGGCTGAACATAAAGAATATAAATTGGTTATTTAAAAATAAACAAATATTTTTGTCTTTTACTACAATTTGAGTAAACTTTGATCAAACAACTGCTTGAACAGTTTGAGTTATGTTGGGTCTGCACTTACACCTCAACATTGAACACACAAATCTCAACCATGGTAACAATCAAAAACCATCATTCATTAAAAAACTCTAAACACAACAGTTAACAAACAGTAACAACAAGATTAAAGCATTAAACTCATATTTTTAAGTTAATGAAGAAAATGTTTGGTTACAATGAATGAACTTATTAAAAGAAGTTCTGTGAACTTTTTCATGGACTTTTGCTCAACCAACACAACAAAATTAGTTGTTTGAACTTTTTTTGAGTTGGGTTTTTTACAGTGCAAGAAACATTTCAAACATAGTGAATAAACTTAATTCTTCTTGTTAACTTACCTGTGACCTCTTCTCTCGCGGCGGGAAACAGACAGTCCTCCTACTGCACGCGCAAAGTCCGTTGGAGCACACGCGAACAACAACAACACTACTTCTTCTTCTGTAATTGTGTTGGTGGTTGAAAGTTGAGTGTACTACCGCCACCTTCAGTTTGGGTGGAGAAGTACTTGTTTGAGGTGCGCTGTTGAAATGCGTCCATATGGGAACAACTGTGTACAGGAATGGTTCCGCAAAAAAGTTGCCGGCAAAGCGGTGTGGGGGATCCGGTGGGGTGGCCAAAAATTAATTTATGGTGGCCTTGGCCACCCCTGGCTCCGCCCCTGGGTAGGATCTAGTTACGACACACAAACATTTGGATCTACAGAATGTCGTAAATCTTTTACAATCTTGAGCATTGCTAATTTGTGCAATTATACTATGTTTACCATCATCATTCGATTATCAATAGATTAATAACACCGTGTCTACACTGGAAGCGACCGGCGCGACGCCACAACACACGGCTTGTTCTAATGGGATTGCCACGTCACACCACGCCGCATCCAGTGTGGACAAAATTTAAAATTATATTGTGTTCTAATGCGTTTTATTGTGTTTGGTCGTGTCACATCATGCAGCATCCGGTGTAGACACGGTCTAAGACAGTCCAAGAAAAATCTTAAAAGAGAAGTGTGTGAACTTTTCCATTTACAACTCATCAAATTAATTTACTCGCTTACTTTCAGCACTGAAGATAGCCATGTGCTGAAACGTTTGCCCGTGTGTCTCTTTTTATTCACTTGCACTTTTTGCACGATTCAATTCATAAAATATAAATAATATAAACAATTTGTCTTTGTAGACTCTTTTGAGTCTCGAGTGGATCAGTGTGGATCTCAATCCGTGTGCATATATGGAATAAGATGGACCAAGAAATCTGATCCATTGAAGTCCCATCTCGTAACTGTAAGGACTTAATGGACCTGCTGCTAATGTCATGGTGTCAGATACCACAGGACACGTTCAGAGGTCTGGTAAAGTTCATGCCTGGACACATCAGAGTTGCTTTGGCAACAAAGGGGGATATATATGAAATTATGAAGGTGGTTAAAATGTTGTGGCTGACAGTTTATGATTTTAATATTTTACTCCCAATCCTGTAAAAATTATTGGCCTATCAAGTAAAATAAATTCATCCTCTTGTTGTTGCTTTTTGTCCAAGTGATTAAATTATATTCAGTTTCGTGTCAAGTTGTGAGTTACTGTAAATACAATTACTGATCATCATGCAGTGAGAGTGATGTTCATATATTTGTGTGAAGTGTCATGCGTGTCATCGCTCTGCTGTTGTCAGGTTCCTTCATTGTTGCACTTTTACCTGTCATAACATCAGCGACCAGATACAATTGGAATATTGTGTGTGGGGATGATTTGGGCTGTAAGTGTGTGAATTATCATTTTAATTGATCATTTATCATTATAAATGCAGAAATAGTTACAGTACATGATTACATATTAAATTGCATGTGTCATTAGCCTTCATGAATCTTTGATTTTGGATGTTGTGTTCAATAAAACTAGAAATATTTCCAGCTCCAGTATTTCAGCATGATCATACACAGTATGTTAATTTGCTTTGGACATTTAAGATATCATTATTTTAAAGGGTCTTTTCCTTTTAGTTGCAGTTAAACTCAGTTAATGTTTTTTTGTTTTCCAGGTTCACCTTTGGTCATGAGATTAATGTGGATCATTTTAATGTTTTTCATGAATTCAGCACTGATCTATTTCTACAGCATAGCACTGGAAAATGAGAAAGGTAAGGTCATGTTTTTAAAAAGTTAAGAACAAAAACCTTCGTATAGCTTAACATTCTCCACGTTTGTCTCGTTTATACATACATTTTGATGGACTAATTCATACGGAAGAGTATTAGGGCCAAGCAATAAAAAAAAATATAAAACCGTTTAAAACTATACTTTGAGAATAAAGTCGTTGTGTTTCGAGAAAAAACTCGTTAAATTTCGAGAAAAAACTCTTTGAGAATAAAGTCGTGTTAAGAACGTGTTAAATTCTTCTAAAGAGACCCAGCCGCTGATAGTATTTCTTTGTTACTGAAGGAAAGCCTAAAGTATAGCTTGACTAAGTGATACAACTCTGCCATGTCCTCATTCAGTACTACGCAATGAACATGACCCTGATATAGGATAAATGTTTATTCTCGATATTTTATTTAGACTTTTTTCTCTAAATTTAACGAGTTTTTTCTCGAAACACAACGACTTTATTCTCAAAGTATAGTGAGTTTATTGTCAACATTTTATTTCGAGTTTTTTCCCAGAAAAACTGCGGGTTTAATTTCGTATTATAATGACTTTAATCTCAAAATGGTTTTATATTTTTTTTATTGCTTGGCCATAATACTCTTCCGTAAATTCATGTATAAATAAATTTTGATTTTTTTAAATGTGGCAATATAAATAGATTTTAGTTGTAATAATGAAGGTGATGGTATTGCTTTAATTCTCTGTGTACAGATTGTGTTGGATGGGCCTGTACGATTGGATTTCTACAAGTAATATGGACGGCTTGGAATTGTTTATACTCATTTCAGGATTGGGGTACAGTATTAACCATCTGCTTTGGTCAGCTTCTCTGTATATTGTTTAATCGATTATCAGCTCTTGTTTATTGTCTACAAAACCCTTATGGTTTTTACTTCTTGTTTACTTATGAATCATTTGACAATTAAAAAACATTGTCATATTTCATTTGTGCTCTCCTTCACCAATGAATCTGTTGCAGGAGACATTTCTAAGCGTGTGTTTAAATGTTGTTTTAATCAGACTTTCCTTTCATGGTTTAATTACCCATCAACTTTTAAGCACATGAAATGTACTATTGTGAAAGTATTCACTCCCCTTTCATTGCACAAAATATTGTTCCATATGACATTATTGCAGTATTCTTCATCAGTCTTGTTTAAACCCAAGTTTTGTTTATTCTGGATTGCATTATTTCCAGTTTAATAACATTAAACTGGAACCCAACTAACTAATGCAAGAGTAAAAAAACAGCAACATAAGACAAATAAATGTATGAAACATTGAGATTAAACAAATAATGAAAAATAATTGAATAACTGAATAATTGAAAGCATAGTTCCCCGAAAATATTTACCGCTTGCGACAGCGCAAACGCCTCTTTTGGTGTAAAAATTTGGCCTGCTCTTAGTAGATTGCGTTGGTCATCACGGGAATGAAATATTGCGCCTGTGTTTTTAATGTGTGCCTTGTTAGTAAATCACCCGCAGAAATGTCCATTCCCATCATTGCTTTTTTTAAATTGCGCTCTCTTGCTATTTTGCCCTGTTTAGTAAATTTGGCCCTTGATGAGTACAAAAAGTAGATCATTCATTTTCAGAACACAAGTAAGGTCAAGAAGCGTCAGAGACTTGAATTTAATGCGTGCAGCTATGTTCTGATAGCCACTGGAGTGAGATGAGGAGGACTATGATGTGGGCTTATGGTTTGTTGAAGACAAGACATGTTGATGTGTTCTGGATCAGCTAAAGAGACTAGTTACAGTATGCTGGCTAGAAGACCGGTCATTACAATGTTGCAGCAGTCATGTCTTAATATGACATAAGCTTAGACGAGGAGCTGCGTATTATAATCAAACAGGAATCAGTCTTATTATTCTGATATAAAGCTTAAACCTGCAGACAGAGTCTCTAAGAAGCTTCAAAAGGATCATGTACAAGTATCACAAACTAACTCCATGTGACATGTATGAATTTTAAATACAAAAGGCTTTGATCGAACACAAACAATGTTAATTCATGTCTTCATGTTGCTCTTCTGTGAACATTCATGAAAGTATGTGAGTGTAGCAAAACAAGCAGTTTCAAGGCCTGTACTAATGCCCACACGTGTTGTCTTCTCACTCGCAAGACATAAATCCTGTACTGTATGTGGCCAGATTGGTCAAGTAACATCTGTAAAATCCCTTTGCACAAAGCATAAGTGCAAGTGATAAAAACGTGTGGGTATTGGGACCAGCCCTCAGGTTAGATCTCTCACGAGTAAAGGTGTTCACGTGAGAACAAGTAAACACTTAACAACTACAGACGTCAGGCTCTGTCTATTGGCATTGTAGGAACAAGAGTGCATGTTTTGTATTTGAAGGGAGTCAAACATTGTAATTTTAATGATGACATCAAATCGTATTCATTATCAGGTTTCACCCGTGTTACCATCGTGTATGTGTTTGGATCAGTTGGTGTTATTTTAATCAGCGCTGTTGGACTGATGACTGAACTGACACTGAAAACTCGTGAGTAAACACAACACTTTATACAGTACTTTTTTCTTTATATATATTTTAATTTTAATTTATATTGCATTAAGGTAAACTGGGAGAACATATTGTATTTTCGCACTTTATAAGATCCAATCTAAATGATAATAAACTGACAATATACAGACAAAAGTATGTGGACACCGCCTTCTAACAAAAACAGGTTTGGCTCATTTCTGTGTTTAATGTAGAAAATAAATATTTTGTTGAAGTGTCTCAAGTCTAACATGAGGCATTTGTTTTCAATAAAATTCATTTAAGACTTAAAATTCAGTTTTATTCAGAAAGTTTAGGTTTAGGGTAAGGTCAGGGGTAGGTGTAGGGCTTTAATATCTCATTAAGTTGCCATCATTTTAATATTTTTTTTATAATTTTTTATAAATATAATGATTTACACTCTCTCATTTACATGCACAACAATACTGAGGTGCAAATACTAACGTCATCTGCCACTATTTACCAATGGCATCTAACTACAATTTCTGCTTAATCCAAAGAAAATACAGCTATTTTCGGTGTTAATAGCATATCGCTAAGAAATGCTGCTATTTTCACTTAGTGTAAACAGAACCTTCAAAATTTTAAATTTTGATCTCTGTGGAGATGTTCTTCTCCTGAGCCAGGTTCTCCATGTCGTAGGGTACGTCTGAATTTCTATGGGCGCGATTGTTTTCATTCCACATGTATCGATGTACAATCATTCATATGATTGGATTGGTATACGAATGTTTCACGAATCACATGTAAAATAAAGATGATTTCTTCGCACAGATCTGAGCTTGTCTCTATGTTACATTGTTAAATGAGGTTCAGTAGCAGAAACAGGCCAGACACTCATGTTAGCTATGGGGTCAGGTCAGAGCTTTGTAAAGGCCAGCTAGGTTTGTCCACACCAGACTCAGTAAACCGTTTTATGGATCTTGCTTGGTTTATAAAATGTATAGACCGTTTCATCGGACGCGCGCGCGCGCGCGTGATCCCCAGTTAACTTCCGCAGAAAACCCCAGAATCCCCAGAAACGGTTTGTGTTTGGCTAGTGTCTAATAATATAACAATTTGTATTTTATTTAATTTATGTTAATATTAATTTTTATTAGCATTTTACTGTATAATAATTGTATTAAATAAACGATTAGTTAAATTTTGTTGTATGTTCATTTTATTAAATAAACAATTTGTTGAATGGGTCCTGTAGTTTGGTCGCATTTAAAGAAACCGTGTGGTACACTGACATCTAGCGGTTGAGCTTGGTATCGCAGTCTAAATTCAAAATACTGGAGAGGCAAGTTTAGGCAAGTGTAGGAAGTGAAATTAGTATTGGGACTTTAATTTTGAATTGGTTGAAAAGTGTCGGAGCCGGCGGGCTGAGCGAGATTGAGAGGAGACTACGGGCTAGCGAGAAGCTCCGCCTGGGGAGAGATCGCGGCGGTAATCAGTGCCTGGCCTATTGTTGTTCACGCCAGAAATGTTCAATAAAGTGAGTGTTATGAACATCCAACGTCTAGGCTGTGTCCTTGATTATTGTTCATCGCTGGAGACAGAACGAGCCAAGAACCCACGGAAATAGCGTCGGGTAAGAGTGGTTACACGCACATTACTGAACCCGCACGTTACACAAGTAACGGTTCTTCTCGTTTTCTTTTGATCGTTATCAGAAATAATCTACAGGTGCTCTATTGTTTGTGACTGTGTACCGGAAGTTCAGTTGGGGTCACAAAAGTGCGCATGCGCAGTGATGTTTGTTTATGTTAAGATGAAACCGTCTATATGAATGTGTTGTTTTTACTGGAATAGCCAAAACCGTTAGTGGTGTTCACATACTTTTGGCTATATACTGTATATCTTTGTTCCTTTACTGAAATCATCTTTATCACAATTTTTTATATCAAATGCCTTCTTTTAGGAAAACATTTCATATACATAAATATTCACAAAAACATTATTTCATAACTAGTCTGCTGTTTGAATTCCAATGACTAATTGAAGATAGTGATGGTAAAATTAAAATACTTGAGATATAAAGCTGACATATTGAAGAAATAAAAGATACTGAAGAAATCGTCTCCAGTCTAATATATTTTCATTGTTATTTTCAGTTAATGGTGAAGGTCTAGTGGGGGATCTGAGGATCATCGTGTTTTCCTCTGAAAGTCTCCTCACTGTATCTGTGCTGATTATGATTATACTCGCACCCTGTGAGTACAAACTGAACTTCAAATTTGCATTCAATCTTCATGCTTCCGTTCTTCTCATGTTTGTGTTTTAAGTAAGTGATCTTATGGCCATATATGTGTGTAAACACTTGACCCTGTCATTTTACACACTCCTTTTAGAAAGTAAATATTATAAGTTTTAGTTGAAGTGTCTTAAGTCTAACATGAGGATTCATGTACACTGGTAAAAACAAACACAGACGAGTACCTGTAAAATGACATCTTTTTCTGACTGTGGGCAATGGTGTGTGCGTGTGTGTGTGTGTGTGTGTGTGTGTGTGTGTGTGTTTGTGTATGTGTGTGTTATTTTCTGTAGCTGCTGTTTGTCTTAAAGCAGATGTAACACACACAGAGTTTCTGCCAATCTCATTTGAATCTTGAGTACCTATACTATTGAATATTTCATATCTTCGAAGAGTCTTTAGTTTGATCACATTTATAAAAGACAGATACAGCTGTACTTGCACATAGCCTCGTGACGTACTTCCGACTTGAAATCGTACACCTCCTTAGTTTCCGGAATATGTATTTACTATGGGCTGTTGCTCACTGTAAAACCTAAATGGTTAAAAACACGATTTTTACGTACATCCATAATCAGAAGAAAAAATATTCTAAACATCAACAGGTACATAATCTTCAAAAGATCTGAGAAAGTAATGGCTGGTGAACGATAGCGTTACACTTTTTCTCCTCACACACAGCTCCGTTGCAGACATTTAACCACCGAATGCAAATCACAGAAGGCTGAAGGAGACTAACAGGGAATCATAGCAGCATGTTTGGATTCACTGCGGTGTTTCATGCGTGAGAGAGCACAGACCTGACGAACACACACAACATGTTTGGATCACTATGTTGTGTAGTTTTTTATTGACAAATGTAATGCTATCCATAAGTAATTTTTTTGGTCAATAGCCATAGGCCTATAAAAAGAGTAGTTATAACGTTTGAGGATAAACGGCACAGAAATTTGCGCAGTTAATGTATTTATTTGGCATTATCTGCACATTGCTTTTTTTTAAATACTCATATTTTTAAACTACAGCATGAGCACACAATACATCATCGCATAACTGTTGATTTACTATAAATTCGTGTTGTGTACATTATGTACATACGCACCGATATGATTGAACAAAACACAGACATGACTTGCCGCGTGCGGTTCATGACCGGTGTTCTGTCGAATTGTCCTACCTTGTCAGATTTTCCTACCACAGCACAAAAATGTATATAATCTAAACCACATCGACAAAATAAACAGGATGATTTTTCAATACAGATCAGATTGTCCTTCCGGTATAAAATAAACATATAGGATTAATTTACAGTGCAAAATACCCTATCAAATTGTCCTACCAGAGTATTAAATAAATATGTAGAATGATTTAACAGCAAAATACCCTGTCAGGTTGTTTTAGCAGTATAAAATAAACCGGTAGTATGATTTTACGGCTTAAAATTGATTTGCGCATGCCTGGTAGGACAATCTGATGGGCAGGAAGAAATTACAAATGTATTTGCTTACTGATTGGTAAAACAGAATTCTTTTTGCAAGCATAACAGTCACCCATGATTTTACTTTATTTTTCAAATGTCAAAATTCTCCATTCATACTGTAAAAGCATCATGATAAACAAAATAGTGTATCACTGAGGTGGGTAATATATTCATCCTCACTACTGTTCATTTCATTAGCTGTACAAAGTTTTAATAAGAATAGACCTTTACAAAACTGTCCCAAAGTGTGATGTGTAAATATTGTTAATGTTTATCGTGTACGGCAGGTAATTACCACAGATTCTTGCAATGTGTAAGAAATCTGCACCTGCTGAATGAGTCCAGAATGAATCAGTGCTCTCAGGTTAGTGTCATATGTAAGATTGCAAATAATATAAGGACATATTTTCATAACTGAATTAATTTTCAAAAGCAGAGAGAGTGCATTAAACAGTGGGTCTCAGTCCTGATCTTGGAGTTCCAAAGCAGTGCACATTTTGGATGTCTACAAACCAATCCAAATCTGCTATGCAACCTGTCTTGGCTTTGCTTGACTCTCATTCTGAATCAGTATATTCATACTTCCCAACTATAAACAGTAATAGGCCTATGCAAAAGCAATAAATGAGTAAAACCAGTGATAACTAATGGTTTGTTGTTTTATATAATAATGTGTTAATATAATAACACGTGTAACAAGCAAGGAAAAATATACTGTATAACGTCATAATGATACTAAATTTTAGACACGGAGTACATCTGATATGTGCAGTGCTGGAAACTCCAGGTGAAGGACGGAGTTGCTGTTGTACATGTTGTTGTTTATATTGTCTTGTTTCAAACTCAGACTGCAACAGAAACTCCAGCCGCTGGGTCAAACCAGAACCAAGAATCTCATGAAATGAATACTCTCCAGAATAGACAAGAGACTGATAGAAGTAAAGAAGAAACTCAACCTCAATCTGTGGAATCACAAAAATGAAAGATGATCATCTACCAGATCTATTATCACAAACACACTGATTATTTAAAACTCTTATGAGGAACTGAGAGTTCTGTGTTGTTTTTCCGTTGCACTGAGGGTCACTTTCAGTATGCATGAAATCGAATGCTTGACCACTTTAAACCTTAAAAAAACAGATACGCGAAACAAAACATAGGTTATATGAAGTTCAGAGCACTTTTATCAGCCTCCTACATTTACTTTCAGCAATACCAGATATTTCAGACCGGGCAGAGTGTGGTTTTTGCTGGTTTTAAAGCAAAATTATTTGAAAGATGGATACTATTTGTGAAAAGCATTCACTCAACATCATAATGTCATTTTTGACGGAGGTGGCATTTTGAGGGTTTTGCATCTCTTTATATGATTACTACGATTTACAAACCTGTTTGACAGCTGAAGTTGGTATTAATTGTAAATTAATCTAAACAAACGCTACGTTTGCGGCACCTCTCGCTGTCTTGTCTGCCCAACCCTTGGCTAACACAAAGTGGCGGACCACTGGTGCCACTGGCCTACGTTATCCATCTTTTTCTTCACGTCTCCATGGAGGGCGCCATTACCGCAAGTGACTTCCTGATGGATGCTCCTCACTTCCGTTTTGTATTTGTTACTATATTCAAATTATACATAATGACGGAGCAAACACACTATTCAAATGTATTTTGCATGTAATGTATGTATTTACGTGTATGTTTAGCCGCATTAGCATTGTAGCTCTATGAATAAAGGCATGTTTAACAACACAGGAATTGTATCGACATGACATACCAGAACCCAGATATCCCACCCTGCCAAAACTCATTTCAGGGAGCTTGTACCCAGGCGGGGGGTTGGGGGGATACAACCATACTGTATATGTATTTTGTTTAGTGATTTTATTCAATATAAACCAAGTTGGGTATATATAGAACATGTGGCATTAACCATGACTGGGATATATTAGAAAAACTCTGTCATATTATTATATTATTGCTGTTTAGACTATATACCTTTATCAAATTAAAGTCAATTCACTTTAAATCATAATTATTTTATTAAATGTAAATTATATTCAATAACTAAATAATTAAAAGAAAAGAAAAGAATACAAACTATTTATTGCAACAGAAGTCTTTTGAAAATAATTATAAAAATGTCGTAATTTTTAACAGTTGTTATTAGGGATGCCCCGAAATGAAAATTCTTGGCCGAAGCCGAATAAAAAGGAAACACTTGGCCGAATGCCGAACATTGCTTTTCATATTTCTTCTATTTATTTAGCCAGTTTTTTCACTATTGTGCATAAACCAAATGGTCAAAATGTGCTTTTTATATTTTGTCTTGCTTTTCAATATAATACAATATAACTTAAAATAAAATTGAGCAAAAGAAGTAGGCTAAATTAAAACAAAAAAATTGAGCCCTCTCCTTTCTTGAATAAATTGGGCCTATAACGTTAACTGACTGCTGAAAAAATGTACTGTACTACCCTACAACAAAACACTTCATTAAAAAGTGTCATTCAACATTATAAGATAAACATATGAATAAACGGAAACGGTTGGATTATTATAGGCTACACTGCAAAATGATTTAAAGACGAAAAAAAACATCCAAGCAATTCTGACTGACAACCATTTCAGTTCAAGCTCCGCCCACAAAAGCTGACATTCTCTCAGAAGGTGCACACGTGGCCGGGATGCACAGAAGATACTTTGACACGTTGTTTAGTACAGGGAACTGTGTGCACGCGACCACTGTATGATGTCAAAGTATGTCGCGAGCGGCGGGGCTACTGTCAGACAGCCCGCTTTCGTCTGAAGTACACAAGTTACCGACCGGTAAAGGCGCTTTCATTCAGAAATGTACTTAATTTGTCTTTCTCTGACACTTATTATGTGCTCCACACACTGCCGACACGTTTACTGCATTAATAAAGCGCGCGCGTCTCTCTCTCTCTGCGCTGCTGGTCGCTGCTTGATCATATGACACGTCATGTTCGGTAAAAAATGTATTCGGCCATTTCACTTATTCGGCCGAACACTTAGCCTAACATGCTTTTTTTTGTGCTATTTTTGGTTGCCGAACATTCGGTGCATCCATAGTTTTTATTTCCAGCCAAGTTTTCCATCAACTTTCCAAAGGTCTCATAAGTAAATAATGAAGCATGATAGATCTGATAGATTATATTATCTTGTTATTTATCCAAAATAATACCATCTCGTTATCGTGAAGCTAAACGTGAAAGATATATCCTGCAGACTTGGATGTCTTTATCTCTGATAGCAGAGGGAAGAACAGCAGGCAGGAGGCGTTGATGTTATAATAAAATTGTTTTTATTAGGGGAAATCATAGTTGCGTTAAGATGCTCATTCTAGCTGTGTCTAGCAATACAAAAACATTTAAATGGTTTGTTCATGTCCAACTATTGATACCAGCATATCTTAGAGAATGTGAAGCTACGCCACGCCGTGTTGAATGTTGCGCCATCTTGGGAGGATCACTGCTAGTGCGTTCAATGCAGCGTTTCGTTTTTCTTGTTTGATTAGGAAATATAACTATGGTAGGTCGGTCTAACTGTGTTAAAAACTGCAATAGCATTACGCGGAGTCATCCAGGAAAAGCCCCTGGTTTTTTCACTTTCGAATTCTCCATATATCAAGCAAAACAATAACAGTACATATCAAAACAATAATAGCAGTGGAGTATGATCCTCCCAAGATGGCAGCGCCACTGCAACATATGGCGTGACTTCAGCTTCACGTTCTCTATTGTCAGTCTGCTGACAATATCACATTCTGATATTCAGATGCTCCGCCCAAGCCGTCTAACATACGTCATTTAAGATAGATAGTCATTACAGGAAGGAAGTGCATTTTCAGATTTTAACTAAAGATTATGAGGGCACACGGGTTTTAAAAAGAGAATGACCCACATTGATCAACTATTTACAATAAACGCTGCAATATTTCATGAAAAAATAGGCTTCGTATTATTTAATTTTACTGGGATTTTAATGTTTAGAAATTATAAAATATTGTAGGCTACCACTTCCCGATTCATGAAATAGCAGGTGCCATTATGCTGCAGTTGCAGAAACTCTGAACTGACCAAAGTCGAGCAGCATACTGCATTTATTATTATCAGAATCAGAATCAGAATGAGAAAGAGCTTTATTGCCAGTGCGCTTGGACACACAAGGAATTTGTTTTAGTGACAGAAGCTTCCAGTGCACATACAGGTTAAAAAAGTGACAAGGCACATGTAACAAAAGGTCAAAATAAATATGCGAGAGACAATAGACATTTGACAAAAAGGACAATATTAGACAAAAGTACAATACATTTAGTCATTTAGCAGACGCTTTTATCCAAAGCAACTTATCCAGAGCAATAAGCGATATGTAATACAGGAGCAATAATACAAGAGGTGCCAATACAAAATTACTGGTTTCAACAAAAGCTAGACCACTACCTGTTGAGAGAAAGAGAGAGGGTTAGTGTTTTTTTTAGACAGTAGACAGTATGACAATAGACAGTATGTTGTATGTACAGATGTGCTTTATGCAAATTATACGATGTTACATACAAGTTATGCAGGGGAATGTGGATAGCTGAATATTAGATCAACATCATATGTATAATACATATGAGTATATATAGTTGTGTATTTGTCACAGTCCTACCTTCTTGTTTATGAATTCCTAGTCGTGTGGCAGGATCGGGACAGAGCCCTTATGTTTTATGTGAGAAAGCCATGAGTTGTTTATGTTTTTTACTTCTCATGTGTTTTCTCGTGTCTTGTCATTGGCCCCGCCCCTCTCGTTTCATGTATTGCTTCCCTGCCGTGTCTAATGTTTCTCACCTGCCCTGTGTCGTTATCCCTCGTTTGTCTTGCCCTATAATACCCTCATGTTTCATTGTTCTGTGCTCGGTCATTGTATTCAGTCCGTCTTGTTACTCGTCCTGTATATTTCAGTATTTCCTGTTCCGGTTTCGTCGTCTCAGTAAGTGTTTAGTTTAGTTTAGTTTGTCAAGTGTTTATTCAGTCTATTGTTTAGTTAGTCTTCGTTTTGTTCTTGTTTAGTGTTTTTCTTGTTCCCGTGTTTTACCCCATCGCGGGTCTTTGTTTTGTTTCTTTGTTTTAATAAAATCTATTTGTTAACCCCTTCATCCCCACTGCCTGCGCTTGGGTTCTTCCTTACCTGTCATGACAGTATTGCACATGTTTTTATTGTAATTTGCACAGTAGGAGAACATTCAACTGTTCATAAGGTAGATGGCCTGAGGGAAGAAACTTTTCCTGTCTGGCTGTTTTGGTGCTCAGTGCTCCGTAGCGCTGACCAGATGGCAGCAGTACAAAGAGAAAGTGTGCTGGGTGTGAGGGGTCCAGTGATTTTGTGAGTTCTTTTACTCACTCTGGATGAGTAGAGTTCTTGGATAGTGAGGAGGGTTGTGCCAGTGATTCGCCCAGCAGTCCGGACTATGTGTTGTTGTCTTCAAGGGTCAGTTTTTGGAGCTGAGCCGAACCAGACAGTTATGGCAGTGCAGAGGAAGGGTTTAATGACAGCTGAGTAGAACTGTAGAGCAGGTTGAACTTTCTCAACTGGCGAAGGAAGTACTGCCTCTGCTGGGCCTTTTTGACTATCAAAGTCATTTGACTCAGCTTCACAGACAAGGCTTAGATTTAGCCAGGACTCGGGAGTAGTTAAGCCTTAGTTAAATTAAGACATTTAAGTAGCTTTGATAAACATCCCTCTGGAAAAAAATATTACTATAGTGTGCATCTTAAGACAAACAATGACACTGACATATTTTAAGGTAAATGCAAGTTGTTTTCAGTTAAGACAGCTCAAAAATGCATTTCGGTCTAGATCATTTGAGTTTAATCTGTATAGGGGTGGCTGTTTCTTAATCATTATAAATACAATGACTGAAATGTTCAGTGAATCAGCATCAGCCAACAACTGTTTTTCCTTAACAGTCTTAAGATTTTAATTGTTAAAGAAGAATGCACATTTATTATGTTTTTACCGTTACTGATGTGTGCAAACTATGTTTTTTGTATTTTCTGTTTCAGTAAATTTTATTACTATATAGGTGTTATATTCCTATAATAATAATTTTAGTGACATATATATATATTATATAATTATATTTTATTATATATTATATAATATATAGGCTATAATGCCTATATATAGCCTATATTATATTAACTTTTTATTCATTTGCATAAGTATTTACTGCTGTTAAAAATGGACCTTCATTTCTAAGCAGGCATTCTATGTTGCTTTCTACTTTAATTAAGTAGTTAGTATGGGATTACATGTGAACAATCACTCTTTTTATAGTGGATGGCGAGCTCTGGTCTCGTCCAGGTTCTTCAGTTAATCAGTGAGAGGGTTTACAATGCCCTCGGTTGGTGAAATGGGTAACCACGACATACGACCGCTCTGGCTTTTTTAAGCTGTATTTGCGTGTAAATTTACATTTATGTAAGTGTTTATGGAGTTATATCTGCTTTATCTGATCTTCGGATAAGTTTCTGCCTGCATTTATTTCGTCCCCTCCTTGCAAGTGCTGCGCAGAATAGTGCATGGTGGGAACAATTCAGTAGTTTGTTGTTGTTTATTATGGATACCTACTTATAATATATTATGATTCCTCATATTAATCAGCATTGTGATTGTATACGCCTTATTCGTGGTACACGTTTATTTTACTCTCTATATTTCATCCTTGTAATAATTATTGATCACCTCACTCCACCCAGCATGACATAGCGAAACAAAGAAAGCAAAAATGAAAGTAAAAGTCTTCCAGAACATGAACGCCCGCAATAATTTATTGATATGATAGCCTTATTTGTTACGTCTAATTCTGTATATTTAAAGATGTATTTGCCCATCTGTGTTTTTATGTCAATGCTGCTGCTGATCGCTGATGGTGAGTAGCCTATTTGTTTTATTTATTCAAGTGTGCATATGCATAATACCTTGACGCCTCATTGCCCGCTAGATAGTAGCAAAAGACGACTATAAACACAGAAAAGTGAATGGCGGAGGCGGTAAAAAGCACAATAACGTTTTCGTTCCTCAAATAAATTAAATACTTTACTATTTACGTGGAGTAGGCTACAGCAATGTTTTGGGTCCAGTTATTGATGATTAGAAATGATTTATTGTCATACGGAATTGTTAAAACTCAAGCTTGTCAATCGTTCATTTTAGGCTTATTAATTTGCATTATAATTTTGTAATTCTACACATCGCTAATGAGATATCATTTTAAGGTAGCCTAGATAAGATGCACATGATCAGAACCGAGTTCGTTCACTTTAAAATACTGGGAAAAACCAAAACTCAAATCTTTACTTTATTACTGTATACTGCTATTTCATACTATTTATAATGTAGGGCAGGGTTATTATCACATATTGTTTTACCGCTGTACCTGTTTACCGGATTTATAAAATAACATCTTTTATCTTTGAAAATGTCTAAAATGATGACAAAAAAAGCAATTTCCCCAGTGAAAACTTTATTTTTTTATATGATGTAAATTAAATTAAATTACCTTGGGTATTTGTTAGATGACTCAAATAAAACCCAGAAACAATCTCAACATGTTTCAATTATTATTTTTTTGCTTTGAAAAACATACAACACAAAACGTACAATACAAAAATGGGATGCATATTACAGATCCTATACATCAGTATTCATCTTGCAGATGAAAATGCAGACATCAAATAGATGTCTGCCAGATGTACATGTGCTATTAGGGTATTGTTTGTGAATGTGTACCGCAAGTTAAGGGCAGTCCACGAACGCGCGCATGCGCAGTAACATTTGTTTACAGTATGTTGTCACTTTGAAACCGTTTGTCTAAGTGCATGCGCTACAGCAGCCATCACTGTGCTATCGTAATTTATGTTGGTAACGCGATATATTTGGGAAGAACTTTAGCTTTTTGTTTGGAGGCTAGATATTTCACGTGAACATTTTTGTATATCTACATTTGAACAGTCTAGTGTTTAATAATTAACGAGTAATGTATTTTTTAGGGTTCACAGTGAAGGGTCCGTCAGGTCCTCTGGTTGTTCCTCTGGGAGGTTCAGTTCTTCTGCCCTGTTCTGTTGATTCACTCTCATCACTGGAGGATCTGGAGGTGGAATGGAAGAGATCAGACTCACAGACTCTCATTCATCTGTATCAAGATGGAGATATGAAGAGTTTTTCTGATCGAGCTCATTTCTTCACTGACGACATTAAACGTGGAAATTTCTCTCTCCTGTTGAAGAATGTGACACCTGAAGATAAGGGACGATACACATGTACAGTTCACAGTGAACACGAGTCTCATGAAACTGTGCTGGAAATATCATTGAAACGTGTTCGTAAGTTTGATCACTTTTTTTCTATCATTTCTAAAAGGATTTTAAGAAAAAAGTTTCACCAGTTGTTTAATTCAACAGTTTTTTTAATTCACAGGCATGACAATGCATTTGTTTTCTTACAATGAGTAATCTTTCTTTTATTTTATTTTTTATGCGGATGATAGTTACACATGAGTGTTTCAGTTTCACACTGTTACTACGGCATTTTGAAATGTTATTGGCTATAGCTAGACCACCAGCATTTACACATGTCAGTTGCATGTGGTAGCCCACTAGACAGCTGTCGTTGACAACTTTGAATGTTGAACTGACACACAGATCATTCTGATTCATGAACAGTTATATATTATGTCCAGTAACTGATGTTTGTGTGTGTTTCAGGTTTGTCTGGTTTACACATAGTGGTGTTGATTCTGTGTATTATTGCATGTGGATCTGCTCTTCTCTTCTGTTCTCTCATCTACTGCAGATCAAACAACTCAGGTAAACGTCCTTTACACATAAACATTCTTTGGGTGATGGGTTCTCATAGCATATATCAAGTTTATAAATCTTTGCCAATGTGATTCTCTATTTCCAATTTAAAGATTACAAAATATAGGTTATAAGACTAGTGTCTTTCAGTTAACTTCCTAAACACGATTAAAGGAACAGCTCCCCCAGAAATGGAAAGTTTGTCATAATTTGCTCACCCTCCAGTTGTTACAAACCTGTATACATTTCTTTGTTGTGCTGAAAACAAATGAAGATATTTTAATGAAAGTTTGTATTCAAATCATTTTAGGTCACCATTGACTCACATAGTTTAATTAAGACTACTATAGTCACTGGTGACCCAAAACGGCTTACAGTACACACTTTAATTTATCTTTACTTGTGTTCAGCACAACAAAGAAATGTATATAGGTTTGTAACAACTGGAGGGAGAGCAAATGATGACAACTTTTTAATTTTTGGGTGATCAATTCCTTTAAATATATAATAAATATATATTACATGATCCTCATAATGAATTAAAGTCAAAGGGCCTATATAATCTTTCAAATGGGTGACAAGCTGGTTGATAAATTGCCATGTATTATTTTAATACACTTTCTAATTTATTTAAAACGTAAATCAATAAATTCCTCTTTGGTTGTTTTTTAAAATTTTGACTGTATTTGTCATATGTTGCATTCCATTCAGTTTCTTATAATAATTAGCGACAACTGGGATGCTAATAATCTCAGATATGCACATTTAGACATAATTACACACAACGGTAATAATAAAGTGTTAAAAGCATTTCGTAATCCAGAGTGTCTTTTATATACTATATAATGCATATTTACAGCATGAGCAGTTACTGCATTTTGTACATTAATAACAGCAATATATTTGATGATAGTCAAATCCTTTTAAATTATACAAATTCTTATTTCCCTTACTTTCATGTAAAAAACCTTTAGCATTTTATGACCGTGACAATAACACTAACATTTGAGTGTTTGATTTTTTTCTTTTAAAGTTGTTTGATTTAAAAAACAATGTTATTTAGTCATTTATAAGTGTTTCCTCTCTTGACACAGTTTTTCGTCTTCAGATGTTTCTGGTCTTCTGTCCAAATATCATCATGTTTTTTGCTTTGGTCTTCTTGGGTGTTTCTGAAGGTCAGTGTTTATAAGCATTATATTGCTGGATCTATTTGTTGACATGTACTGTTGCTTCAATGATCAGTCTTACATTCTTACATGTTTTGTTTTTCATTTATTAATTGCAGGACCAAACAGTAATTCATTTCAAATTAATATGTTTATTAACTTTTATTTTTATAATTAAGACATTTATTAAGTAATATTTCATTATTGAAAGAACCATGTAAGATTAAAAAAAGCAACATATAACTTTTCTAAGAATGCATTATAGTGATGGAGCCAGTGAAATTTGAAAAAATGTGAAACAGTGTTATGATTCAAATGTGTTTGTGCTTTAGGATCTGTGTATGAGACGGTCTGCTGTTGTGCTCTTTATGTTGTCAGACCGGTCATGTTGCTCTATACTGCTCCATATGTTCAACAGTTCACAGGTTTGATTCACTTCTGTTGATTGTCAGTTTATCAGTAAAGATCACAAAATGAATCATAAATAGTTGCACAGACATCTGTGTCAGTGATTATTTAATTTCCATTATGACCTTTTCTTTTGTATAGGCAACATTAAAACATGGATCCTGGTTTACAGTTATGACACAGAATATATTGTGTTCTCATCTGTTCTTTATTCAGGTAAATACCTTTGAAATGTCACCCAACAGATAGTAATGTGAACTGTCAAACATTAACCTTTGAGTAAACCCACCAGTAGTTTGTTAATGTTATTCTAATGCTATTCTGAATGTTCTGCATGTAAAATAGCATGAATAAATCACGCTGCTGATAAATTTAGTCAGAATACACATGTGCTGATTGTTTTGCATGTGAACAAGACAGACCAACCACAATTCATTCTGATGCAGCTGATTGGGGGGAAACCCATTACATGGAAATGTTCTGGAAAAGTTAACTGAATCAGCCCCTAAATGGCTTCTCTGTTCAGTGTTAGAAATTTTTGTAGAAATTAACTTTAAACTTAAAAATTATACGTTAAACTAACTTAATTCAATTATGGACAGTGGTTCCACATAACAGAAATATGTTATCTCTACTCAAATATTTAATGTATGGGATTAGGTTCCCCTGTGGTGGAATGAACTGCCAGCCTCCACCCGAACGGCAGCATCCTTCACAACCTTCAAAAAACAGCTCAAAACATACCTGTTCCGCATTTATTTGACTAACCAATAACTATCTGTCTTAAAAAATATATTGTTGTTCATTCTCTCCCTTGCTTACTTCAGCTTTAATCCTCAGCATGGCCTTGTAAACTAAAATGTTTATATGCTCTCCTACTTGTAAGTGGCTTTGGATAAAAGCGTCTGCCAAATGAATAAATGTAAATGTAAATTAAAGCTGCAAGCAGCGCTGATCGGGCCCTCGCGCAAAAGTGCAACCACAACCCTGTGCCATCACCACCCGTCGGCCTCAGGAACAGTGAACGGTGGGCAACGTGCATATAAGGAGTTACATTTTAGATTTTTCCATGCCATATTCCCTATTGCCAGCTGGTGGCGCTATGACTATAAGTGAACACTGACGTGGATATGTGTTCAGGCCAGGACTCTTATCAAACATATGAAGTGTGAGGCCGGTCGGACATTGTGTGCCTGAGTTACTATAGCTTCCTGTTTCATGGTGAAACATCAAACTTTATCAATCCTCCATGGACACGCCCCTGAATGAAAAGTCAGAATCTTGCAATGTATCATCACAAAGGTCTGAAGATCATACTGGCTATACAGTTCAAATATGATGCTGACATGTTTGACGCTCTATGAGCAGTTAAAAACAGTTTAAAACATGCCACTTCCTGTTTCCTGCAGGTGGCGCTATAACTGTATCTGAAAATTGCCATGTTAAGAAAAAAAGTAAATGATAGGCGATAAAATTAATGCAGGCAAATTATAGTAGGATTTGTTATTTATTTAAATGCGTCACATTCCCTATTGCCAGCTGGTGGCGCTATTGCTATAAGTGAACAGTGACATGGATATGTGTTCAGGCCAGGACTCTTATCAAACATGTGAAGTGTGAGGCCGGTCAGACATTGTGTGCCTGAGTTACTATAGCTTCCTGTTTCATGGCGAAACATCAAACTTTGTCAGGCCACCACGGACACGCCCCTCAACGAAAAGTCTGGAACTTGCAATGTATCGTCACAAAGGTCTAGGAAGTTATATTATAGAAAGACTTTAATTTATTTACATGTACCAGATTTCCTGTTATTTATTTAAATGCGTCACATTCCCTTTTGCCAGCTGGTGGCGAAGTTATATTATAGAAAGACTTTAATTTATTTACATGTACCAGATTTCCTGTTATTTATTTAAATGCGTCACATTCCCTTTTGCCAGCTGGTGGCGCTATTGCTATAAGTGAACACTGACATGGATATGTGTAATCATAGGCGATAAAATTAATGCAGGCGACTTATAGTAGGATTTGTTATTTATTTAAATGTGTCACATTCCCTTTTGCATAGCTTCCTGTTTCATGGCGTTACATCAAACTATGTCAGGCCGCCACGAACACGCCCCTCAAAGAAAAGTTAGGTTCTTGCAATGTATCGTCACAAAGGTCTGAAGATCATACTGGCCAAATATGATGCTGACCTGTTTGAATCTCTATGAGGAGTAAATCACAGTTTAAATTAAATTAAATTAAATTCAAGTATTTGTCAAGTAGACCCATACCCAAAATGTGACCTCTGCATTTAACCCATCCAGAGAAGTGAACACACACACACAGCAAGTGGTGAACACACGTACCCCCGGAGCAGTGGGCAGCTATCACTGCAGCACCCAGGGAGCAAGTAGGGGTAAGGTGCCTTGCTCAAGGGCACCTCAGTCGTTACCCGCCGGCCCTGAGGATCGAACTGGCAACCTTCTGGTCACGAGTCCGACTCTCTAACCATTAGGCCACGACTGCCCTAAAACATGATACTCACTGTTTCCTGCAGATGGCGCTATAACAGTATCTGAAAATTACCATGTAGATGTCTTCAGGCCAGGTCTCTTATCAAACATGTGAAGTTTGGGGCTGGTCAGACATTGTGTACCTGAGTTACTATAGGTTCCTGTTTCATGGCGAAACATCAAACTGTGTCAGGTCGCCACGGACACGCCCCTCAACGAAAAGTTAGGATCTTTCAATGTATCTTCACAAAGGTCTGAAGATCATACTGGCTGCACTCTTCAAATATGATGCTGATCTGTTCAAATCTCTATAAGGAGTTAATCACAGTTTAAAACATGTCACTTCCTGTGTCCTGCAGGTGGCGCTATAACTGTATCTGAAAATTACCATGTAGATGTCTTCAGGCCAGGACTTTTATCAAATGTGTGAAGTCTGGGTCCTGTCGGACATTGTATGCCTGGGTTACAACAACTTCCTGTTCCTGTTTGGCGAAATGCCAAACTTTGGCAGGCTGCCAGGGTCACGTTCCCCCACGAAAAGTCAAGATCTCCGCAATTTAGCTTCGCAAAGGCCTTAAGATGAGAATGCCATGAAAATGATGTTGATCGGATTAAAACTCTAGGAGGAGTTCGTTAAAGTACGACGACTGGAAATTGAAACAAATTACAAAATTGCACAGGAAATTAAAAATAACGGACTTCCTGTTGGGTTTAGAGATATGCTCCAAGAGACTTTTCTTAATGATTCGGGGTGTTCTATCAGCCCACCAAATTTGGTGCATGTACGTTTTGTGTAGCGGCCTGGGCAGTTCTAGGTGGCGCTAGCGAGCCATTTTGCCACGCCTAATTTTGAAACCCCTATCAGACGTAAATATTCGCCACGTCTGATGCGTGTGCAAGTTATTGTGAGTTTTTGAGCATGTTTAGGCCTTCAAATAAGCAATCAAAGAGGGAGAAGAACACAGAAACAATAGGGCTCTGCACTGCCTGCGGCTTCTTCGTGCTCGGGCCCTAATGATGAACTAAACTGAATAATGTCCAAATAACTTAAATTAATGAAGTTCATCCTACTAAAAGTATATAACATGTTTACATTAAGTGGAACCACTGTCCATAATTAAATTAAGTTGATTTAAGGTCAAATATATTCTGATATCAACCCAAGCACATGCTCTACACTTTACCACAATGGTAACCCCCCAAAAACATTAACATACCAGAAACTCTTTTAAATACAAACAATACAAACAGAGTATTAAACATGAACAAATATCCCTGTTTCATCATTTTGATAAAGGATGCATATAATAACATTTTATTGCAACTTTTACTCTCCCTATTCAGCCCCGTGCAAAGCATGAGGGGAAGTGGAAATCCTGTTCCTATACTGCTACTTTAATACAACTAAAGTCTTTTGTCTATCTCAATTCAAATGGATTAAGCAAAGTTCAGTTTGTTTTATTAACTTGATTTATTTAAGTAAATTGAACAAGCATCAAATGTTATTTTGTTCTACTTGATTGAAACATGTTATTTTAAAATGTAAACATTTAGCAGCCAAAGCATAACTGTTTTAAGTCCGTTTAACGCAATGCAATTGTGTTTTAACATTAAACAATTCATTTTGTTTTAACACCATTGAATTAGCTTTTAATAAAGTGAACAGTATCGTAAAATATATTTTTTAAAGTTTTACTGGCAGCAGTTTTCAGTTTTTTTTTCAGATTTCTGGTCCCAGAATGCTTTGCGTGAGACATAGTAATCTTCTGTAAAGATAAAGGTTTGTTAATGTTTAATGTTAATTGAGCTTTGAACTGTTGTCAGTAAATTACATAAACTTAAATCTACAGTAAGTTACTGGCAAACTGCTGCCAGTAAGACTGTAATTTCTACAGAAATTTCTAACAGTGTATGTTCAGAGGCTGTGTCAGATGTGAAGAGCAGGTTCAGAATCAGACAGAAACATCCCTGACATTGTCAGTATAATTACAGGACATTAATGCTGCACATAAAACATGTCTGTTAGTGTATATATGAAAATTGTCAAATGTATTTTTATTTTGCCTGTTTTAAATTTGGTAATTATCATTTTGTCTTTTCCTGTCTTTCAGTTCTTTTTCACTTTGCCTGGGGAAAAAGTCTGAATTATGCTGGATTTGAAGCACTTATAATAAAAGTCCTCTTTGGATTAGTTCTTCTGTTCTACCTCTTCTATAGTATTTACAGTGAGTATTTTTTACTTAAAAAAAAAAAAGTTTTTTCTTAAAACCTTGCCCAAGTTTCCAAGACAAGGCAGAGGCATGTTTATTAGAGTCTAATCATTCAAACACTTCCCCATACGTCGACAACCAAAAAGGAGAAACACTTCAAGGTATATCAACAAATATGCAAAAAGCAAGGCGAAGTTTTTTTTACTTACTAGAGGCATGATCACAGAGGCACTTAACAATGCTATCCCGTAGTGCTGCCGGTTCGCCGAAATTTGAACGTTTTCTTACTAAACACACCGTAACTTGGTGAAAAATCCCCTCAGTACTATGAGAGCGGGAGTGACCTAGCTGGCTGAGATTTTAGCGGAAGTACGTCATCGTCCCGTCTGCATATACCCCATTAAGGGAGCATTTAAATTTTGTCAAAGAGCTAAACACAAATTGTAGTTGCCCAAACCGTGTTTACATGTAGATGTAAAGCTGAAGCAAGGGAAATATGTAAGGAATAAATGACGACGGCCACACCAGTACTGCATGTCTACAGTTGAATTTGTCTGAATTAAGTAAATGGGCAAAAATCATGAGTTTATGAATGCAGTCTCAGCTCAGTGATGTGTCCAGAAAACATAATTTGTGAAATCATGGCTGTTATTTTACACACATGCTATAATTTCATATAGTCACTTCTTTTGACCATACATTTCAGATATTAGTTCAGTCATTTAAAAAGAATAACCACTCACATTGTAAACATCAAACTTGATTAATCATATTAAATAAGTGAGAAATAATATACAACAACCAACAGGTTGATTAGGTCTTGTACTGCATTACTCTGAAGATTTTTTCTTTTTCGCGATAACACCCAGATGGATGTACGTTATCCCAATTACTACACAACTACTTGCCACATGAGTAAGTAATTGAACATGAAAGATTGATTTGAAATATTTTGTTAGCTAACAGTAAATATACCCACAGACACGTAATGATAAATGAAGACCAGGAGCCAGAGGCCTCCATGCTCACAAATTCATTGCAACAGTAATTATACTCGGAGATCAGTCCTTACTTATTGTTTTATGATTGGTTAAGCCATAGATACATTTGGAAAATCTTCACACGTGCGTCCAGTTCATAGCACATTTCAATTGATTATCAGTATGAAAGAGGTTCTGGTTTACCTACAGGTTACCTGTACAGGTGACACATCAGCATATCTGTCCAGACGTCTTAATATTGATAATTTATTAATATTATATTAATATTTGTTATTTCACCAGTTGGTCAACTCTCTAGAGTCATCTCCTCCTGTACAAAGCACTGAGAAACACACGCGCACGCACACAGGGAATATTTCCAAAACATAGTGTTACGTATGTTTTCACATCTACATAAAAGTTTAATGCTATGCTGGTGATGGAGAGTATAAGCTTTAATTGTGAACTGCTCACACAGAGAAGTAAAGTGCCTGTTGAAAGAGATCTAAACCTTCATAAAAAACCTGGCACAAGAAGAAACAGTGGAGTGATAAATAAACATAAGATGTCAATATGTCTCGCAGTACCTGGATGAGCAAGCATGTGTTATGAGTTTTGTTATCATCAGGGATAATAAAAACCTCTTTGTGACTGACCAATCAGAATCAAGTATTTGGTTTACCTGTGTTAGGCCCCGGAGGGTGATTTATTACAAGACGTGCACGTGAAAACAGCGAGGAGAGCTGTGGGGGAATCAGCTCTGTCTGTTCCAGTCGTGAATCTTGTCGCGAGGGCTCCGGGGACGTGAGAGGACTGGTGCTCCGTGGGTTGTGAAGGGTTCTTGCCGATCGTTAGCCGCTGGTCTCCAGAAGGGGAAAACAGCAACACGTTAGTCATACAAACCCAGCGGGGAACAAGCTCACCCTTTCTTCTTCCTCTGCCGTTTATATGGGGTGAGCTTGATGGGGAGCAGGTGCCAACGATCGCAGGTGCGGCAGCTTGAATGCGCCGTTTCTTTGGCGACGCTGAATTGCCATTGTCCCGCTCGCCACACCAAAGAACCATTCAGTCAAAGGTTCTTTAAAGAACCATCTCTTACTTTTTATAATCTGAAAAACCTTTTGTCGCCACAAAGAACCTTTTGTGAAACAGAAAGAAAACATCTTTGTATGTTTAAGGTTCTTTATGAAACCATTTAGACAAAAAAGGTACTTCTATGACATCGTGAAGAACCTTTATTTTTGTTATTCATTTTCATATTTTATTGAGCCTAACTCCTTTATTAATTACCTGCAGAAACATCTTTTTCTTATTTAATCCTGTTTTTAAGAGTTTTGCCTTGTGATGATAATGTTATTAGTTGTTATTGTTATTATGTATTTTTGTACGATATGTTTCATCACTTATCATTCAGTCATTTGGTAAAAAAGTTTGTTTCAATTTGTAAGTTTGCCATGATAAACTGTCATGACATTATTTTAAAACTGAATCAAACATTTAGATCCTTTAATTGATTGTAATGTTTTTTCTGATACAGTGTTTGGCAAAATCTCTGGGAAATTAAGTGAACAGGTGATTAAAATATTAAATGTTCTGGCTAATACATTCTTGGATGTGCTGCCGTCATTACAATTAGTCATCATGTTCTACTCTTTTGGATCAGCCAGAGGAGGTGAGATCATCTTTATAAACTATATTCATGGGGTGTGAATGAAATTATTGCAGCAATTTAAATTTCTGCATACATTTACATTAATTAAAATCAGATTTTTTTTGCTTTTGATAAAACTCCTTTATAATTCCTTATAATTATATATACTAGATATAAATATCTAAACTTTTACATACTGTAGCCATAATTACTGACGATAACTATAATTGATGTGTTGAGGTCTTTCATCAAAACACTAAATGTCATATTATGCAGTGAGACATATTGTTCAGTGCATTAATAGAATCATTCTTCTGTTTTCAGGTCTCTTCATTGTTGCAGTTTTACCTGTGATACTATCTGCGACAAGATGGAATTGGGATGTTACATGTGGGCGGAATGTGGGCTGTAAGTGTTTGAATTTTCTTCTGATCTCTGATATAAATGCAGAATTAAATCACCACAATATTTTATCTATTTATCTTCATGCTTCTGTTACTGTTGATCAGTGGTGGCGTTTCACCAAAACCTAGGGTATGGCAAAAATTGGCAAAAAGTAACGGAACCATAAATTATACCACATTATATCTAACGTTGCACAAAACGTGTACAAGAATCCACGAAACTGAATGAACGCACGAACAGGCACAAAGACTTACAGATAACCAACACTACCCTCATGTCGTTTAAAACGTGCTTTTTAAAGCTCTAATTTCTGCAGCAAAAGGGCGACTCCAACAAAATATATAAACCATCTGCCATTTATACTGTGTGTGACAATCGCTTCAAACCCTGAGCCAGATGTTGTTATAACAACTACCAAAGACAACGTTAATTGGGTGCGAATATTGGCCAAACAAAAAAATGTAATTAACAGCAAACAGGATTCAACCTTGTCGCAGCGCAGTTTTTTGCATAACTAGCGGCGAGGTTGAAGCAGTGCAAAATCTGTGACAAGTTCATCCGCAGATATTTAGTGCAATAAACTGCAACTGCACAACACCGGCACATGGAGAACATTTTTTAAATTATTCACAGATAACGTAACAAATATTATATACATCTGGCTTAGGCAGATGAGATTGTTATGTGACTGTTAAAATAAAAAATAATAATTGCCAATTTATTGGCATATGTCGATAATAAAGACCTCCCTGCTATCCCTTACCATAGTTTTTTATTAAACACCTGTTTGGCATTTTTTATATAGTTTCTTCATTTTTATGAAAATAAATGCCTGTATGATATGTGATGTGAAAATGTAGACAAGCGTAAGGTGGATTCGAACCTGCAACGCGATAGTTTCAAAATTACTGGTCACACACCTTACTCACTACAACATTGAAGCTGTTGTTTTGTGAGTGTCATTTTTACACTCTAAAACATACACGCTTCCGACGCCCATGCTAAAAGTGTACAGCAGTTTAAACTATTTTGATTATCTTTAATGAGCATCACTATGCACACTTTTGTCTGAATTCTAGAGTATGGCAAACGCTGCCCCTGCGCCTCTTTTTTTGTTTTCATTTTAAATATATGCATAGGCCTATGTGGTTTAGTTTATCTGTTGTGATTATTTTAATTTTCAATCAAATTAAATATGATACAAAACACAGTATTTTATTTTAAAGTATAAGAAGTTTGTACAATAGGGAAACATCAACATCTTTAAAACTCACTTAAAACAGTGGCTTCTAGAAAACCAGAGATGCATTCATTTTTAACTATCACACAATGTCTTTTCCATTTTTCACATATACATTGACAACCATTTGTTGTCTATGTATATGTCACCATTATATGTACCTGGCATATTTACATGGTGTATTCTTATACAACAATGTTCATGAATATGCATGGTCCCTATTAAATAAATAAATAAATAAAATTCAGTCAAAAGTACACAGGCAGCGCTTCAAGACTAGCTTAAGTAATAACAGACAGCTATGCTGTGTATGGTTATGAAACTCTGACCTCAGTCAAAATGATTAGTCTGGGAACAAATAGATTCATCAGACCAATGATTGCCCATTATGAAATGTAACCAAAACTAATAATATCCTATGTTTACCATTAAAATGATAATAGAGGCTGCGGCCAATTTTAGGTGTATTTGCTGAGATCATGCTGTTCTCGGCGGCGCTGACAGCCCAGTGATCACGTGGAACTCACATCTTAGTACATGTCGAGACCAATTTTAAAATAGGCACTAGTATCTGTTATGTCTTATTGCAGACAAGAAGCTGGAGACTGTAGATTCCTTTCAGTAACTTTATTTACTGCTAGCACTATAGCATAACATGCTCAGTATCTCCTTCTCTCCCTCTGCATCTCTATGCAACTCAAATAGCTCGAGTGCCACCTAGCGGCACATTAATGTGACAACACCACAGTATCTTTATAAATCAACTGCAGATTCTTGGTTTCATATATAAAATCTTCGATACAAAAACACCACAATGAAAAGGTGGCTTTGTATGTAGGCCAATATAGATAAGGCAGCTTTCGCGACCAATTGAAGAGACCTTTCGGCACGCCTCCACCTTTTGAAACGCCCATTTCTCCAACCTGCTCAAAATCCGGGTGACCCGGATATGACGCAAAGTCCCACATAAAAGCTGTGTCTCGTTTCATAAGGCAGCGTCCTTGTGTCCTCCAGAGGTATCATCCTCTAAAGGATGCGGTATACGGAGGATTCTCAACATAGAATTAAGTTGCGTTGCACTCGCACACCTGTCAAATTAATTAAAATGATTTCGACGTGATTTTAAGAGGTAAAAAGTTGATTAATTATACCCAGAGCCATTGAGAGAGAGAGTCCAATGGAACAGTTTTTTCACAGCAATGGCGGTTCATTGGAGGCTCTCAATAGTTCCCGGAAGTTACTAGTAACGCATGGAGCTGCGACTAAACAGACCAACTGAGGTAAACTTCTAACCCATTTAAAGACGAAAGCCATTTAATGAATAAAAATTTTTAAGACATAAAGCATTTAAAGAGAAAACAACTTCCTGGAACTATCTGAAGGCTCCATGAATCACGTGACACGCGGAAATTTTGAACTTCTGTTGGCGCAACTCTCTCTCTCAATGGCTCTGCTTCTACCCTAAACAATGCCCATTTTTTGCCTTACACTGTTTTAAAACGTTTAAATCACTAAACGCTTGTAAAACTATTTACTACATCTGCCTGCTAAGATTGAAAAACCTGACACAGATTTGTAAACTGTTAACATTTAAACACCACATATTTGAATTATGAAACGAGACAGCCTCAATGACGTAGCAGGCTTCAACTGAGACCTCCGGAGTACGCAGCCTAGCGAAACGAGACGCAGCTAAAGATCGCGAAAAGACCAAGGGGGACTGCCGTAGCACGGTTTTGAACGGACCGACAGAGACCGGGACGCCTTCCAGAACACCCCTGGAACGCGTTCCGGTCTTCGTCGGTCCGTTCACAACTGTGCTCCGGCAGTCCCCCTTGGTCTTTTCGCGATCACGCGATCGTTTTTGGATCATTTGCAAGTGCCACTTGTTGTCAGTTCAAGGGGAAAGTTAGGTTCCAGTTGTTTACCTGCCCTTCTGCAAAGCGTATGTGAGCGAGCTGATGACGTATAATGTCTGCATGAACAGGATGCGCAGTGGTATGCAAAATACATGGACTCAAAATGTACACATGGCGTATCATTGCACTCGGACCGAGAGCAATGATTCTGCGAACGTTTTTTTGGTCGTACGCCTTCCACAGACGATATATAATTATAAAAATATGTTGGACCACTTGACTTATTATTGCTATGAGGTTGTGAAGAGACTTTTAACCAGCATGACAAAACATATTCTGGACAGGATCAGCTACTCCACCTGTAAGCGGCATGAAAGTTAATTTCATTATTCTTTTTTTGATTTATTATTTATGATGTAAGTCACCAAATCCAACCTTATATTATCTTAAGGTTCAGGTTCTAGGAACAAATTTTAAGTGTTTATTTGTAGCAGAGATGTGTTTGTGGCTTGTGTAAAAATCTGATCTATTAAGCTCAAATATTTTTTGAGCGATTGAGCCAAAACCTAAAAGCGCTAGGTTATGCCCCGCTCTCCTCTACAAGATGTTCATTATTCATTTTTGTTAATTGTGCCCCTTACAAGAACCCTTAAACAAACCTTAACCCCCCCTTAGATGAAGTGAGAGAGTATTATACACACACATTTGTTTGTGATTTGCTTCTTTAAACTTGCTTGTATGTGCATTCACAGATAAAACTTTTGATTTAAAAATGTATTGATAAATGTTAAAATTACCATTAATATTAATAAAGAAGTAGCTGCTAAAGAAGCTTTAGAGGTATTGTTATTGATTTATTATTTCATATTAACTATAGCTAACAAATGGGACCTTATGGTAAAAGGTTACCATGTTTCTACTGATGATCTTCAAGTGTTTTGTCTTTACAATTCAGTCAAGCTATATTTCTGTTAAAAATATTAATATATTTCTTAGGTTCACCTTTGGTCATGAGATCAGTTTGGTTTGTATTGATGTTGTTGGTGACTACAGTAATGATGTTTTTCTACATCATGGCACTGGAAAATGAAAAAGGTATATTCATATATTTCTTCAGAAATAAAACATACAACTAAATGTAAGCATACAGTATAAACTCAGCAAACATTAAACATTCCTTTATCAGGATACTGTATTTTAAAGATAATCTTGTCATTTCTTTTGTTTTGTTTTTTTGGAAAGGGATTAATCAAGGTTTCTTATTCTGCGAAACAATTAATGTACATGCACATGTGGAACGGTCCTTAAAACATGTCGCCCGAGTAATGTCACAGTGACCGTAAAATAACTTTAGACATTAAAGACACATTTCTAGTGGTTTAAGATAGCTTAAATGAACCTGGAGCACAAGAAACAAGGGAACAGAAACACACTTTAACAAACTAAACTTTAAGACTCATTTTTGTTGAGGTTATTAAAAAAGTTATTGTTCATACAAATATTTGCAGAGTTTTCTGAAAATAAAAGCCTTTGAAAGTAAAAGGATGCTGAGTTTATATACACAATGTGCCTATCTTGCAAAAAGTTATTTTATACTAAAAGTTTAGTTACATCTTGTCTGTACAAAAGTTACTGTGATAATGCAAGCGATATATTGTTTTTCACCTTGTTCAGATCGTATTGGATGGGCCTGTATAATGGGGTTTCTTCAAGTATTATGGACAATTTTCCACTTTTCCTTGGCATTTGAAGATACAGGTACAGTATTAATCATCTGCTTTGATCATCTTCTCTCTGTGATGTTTATTTATCAGCTCTTGTTTATAGTCTTCAAACCCGTTTGTCTCTCCAGAAGAAAATCTTCCACTCTTCTGATTCTGTTCTCTAGCCTTTATTGATGAATCTATAGTAATAAATTAATCTGTTGTGAGAAATATGGTGTGTTTTTATTCACATGTTTCTTCTTCTTATTAATCACTGTTTATTAATTAATTTATTATTTAGTTACTATACTGACAGGCTTTTTAAAAACTAGTAATTAACTGGCAAGCATATTCATGACACTATCACGCAACTATGAAAAATGAAAACACAAACATAGAATGAATGAAAACACAACATAATTAACTAAATGTAAATTAATTATATAAACAATTAGAACTCTGCATGAATGAAAATAAATATCAGTATGATATATGATTCAGTATGAAGATAATGTGTGAGTTTTTACTGACAGTAATTTTGCCTGTGTATTGCTATGGTTCTTAATGTGTCTTATTAACTCTAAACGATGATGGTGAAATGTGTTCATTTACAGATTTTCCCCGTGTCATCACGGTGTATGTGTTTGGATCAGTTGGTGTTGTTTTAATCAGCGCTGTTGCTCTGATGACAGAACTGATACTGAAAGCCGGTGAGTCAACACTTTAATATCATACAGTGTTTAAATTAAGTGAAATATTTACCATGCTTAGAAAATGGTTTATACAAATATAGACAGATATTGCAAAGTCAGTTTGCACTTTACTGAGTACAGAAAATATTGTTAAAGAGATCACCCGTGATATTTTCATCTCAAAGTCATTCTGATCAAATAAGAATTCAGGTTTATCCATATTTTAACTCTATTTGTAGCAATTATACTTGACGAAAACATAAAATTATTGTCAGAATTTGATAAGTTTATTGGAGACACTAGCGATAATATTCAAACAAAACAGCCTCCTGTTTAATTTCTAAAATGCATTATTCTCAGTTAATGGTGAAGGTCCGATGGGTGATCTAAGAATCGTAATATTTTCCTGTGAAACTCTCTTCATCTCATCTGTGCTGATTTTACTGGTGTTTGCACCATGTGAGTACAAACTGAACTTCATTAGACATTTTGTTTATAATTACTTCAGACCCTAATGTGTTTCCTCCTTTACTTGATTTTCTTTTGTAAATATGACAAAATGTCTTAACACTTGATCCTTTCTCTTGCACATGCCCCTTTTGCCTTTTTGTGTGTGTTTGTAAAACTGACATTTATACATTCAGGCAGTTAGCAGACCCTTTTATCCAGAATGACTTACAGGACTGATATGTGTCTGATATGATCATCACTTTTTCTCATTTCTTAATATTCAGTGATTCTACTTTTATTCATTTTTTTACTAAATGTAGACTTATTATTTTGCAGACTGATTTGACATGAGGTTTATCTGCTGAGAGCATTTGTCTAAATAATAAACTAATGATCTTTTCCTCCATTGCTCTGAATGAACAGGGATCAAACCGTGTCTGGAGTCTTTCCAGGTTGGTATCAAATATAATGTAAATATATAACAATCTTTTTTTGTGATGTACAGTTGACCTGAAATATTAGTGAACTTTTCACTAAAGGAAAAATGTACTACTGTTTTCTCTATGCTTCACTGAACAATTTGACAGTGTTAGATGTTTAGTGTGGGTCAGCATCATGTTACAGTAAAGCAAATGCTTTTGGTTACTGTCTTTTGTCAATTGTAAATTATATTCATTGTAATTTTCTTTTTTGCATTAATAGGAAGAGTTACTGAGATAAAGTGAGAAATGGTCATGTAGTCTCAAAATGGTGGCAACAGTGAAGGAAGAACATCATTATGTTCAATATAACAGATTTTATTAGAACCATTTATATGACTAGTCTCTCTCATATGTAACTACATGATTTTTTACATATCTGTCAAAAATATTGTTCAATTATTTAAGTATAAATGTTTAATGAGAAGACAAAACAGATTTTTGAATAGCTGTCCAAAAATGTAAAGATGTTGTGTAATATTGTTTAAAATCCATGGTTTCATTAACACAGAAATCTGAGGAGCATTCTACCGTGAGTACCTCATATAAAGCTATACGGAGTTTAACAATTAAACATGTAAAATTATTGGTTTAAAATAATGTCTTTTTGTGAACACAGAATGCAAGATCAAATCAAACTACACCCACTGGATCAGTCTAGAACCTGAACCAGTCTTCTCAGGTAAGTATTATATGAAGACATCGTATTGAATTACTCTCTAAATATTTAGAGAGATGCTGTGTATATCATTTTGGGTGTCTCCCTTTTTTCAACACCAAGCAGTTTAGGCCATGAGTAGTAAGATATTTACCTAAAGACCGCAATATCTGCATTCATTTAGTCTGATCCTTATCGGCTAACTTGACCACAAGAACACACATATTCTCAAGCTTTTCACTATAGTGACTCGCTAACCTGTGCTGTTAAAAGCAGCAAACCGAAAAAAATAAACCACTGCAAAACTGAAGTCAATTTTAAAGTCAAATTCACGCTTCAAATTCAGTTTAATTGTCATAATACAGTTATTGGACGTTCAGGAAGGCTTCTAGAACAACAATAAATACAAGCGATAAAATGCAGACCGTAATCCTAAAAGTACGCAGAACCAAAAAAAGGTGAAAAGGAATATAAAAATGTGTAGTGAAGCAGGGTTGGAAAATGCTAAAAAAAATACAGTCCGTTTGCCTTTATAGCTTATAATAATGTACAGTACTGTATGCACCAGCAGATTTGTATCAAGCAAACCGTGATCTCATACTGTGTCATATAGTAGCCTCTTATGGGGTGGTTTGTCTTTTCTCCAACTCAGAGTGCACCAGAAACTCCAGCCACTGATGAATCCAAACAGAACAAAGAATCTCATGAAATGAACAAGAGACTGATAGAAATAAAGAAGAAACTCAACCTGAATCTGTGGAATCACAAACATGAGAGATGATCATCTACCGGGGTGCGTTTTACAACAACGACTTAATACAATGCATCGTTGGGGAAATTAACCATGTTGTCACGCCTGTTTCCCAAAACCGTATAGGCTAACTCTGTCGGAGATCAATTGTTTGAAGTTGGTTCTAGTTGATGACATCAGACAGGTGGTGGAGTGCAGTAATAACGTCTACTTATAAATAAGTACAGAAGGAATTAATGTCAAATTGTTGCTGTAAATAATCTACATTGCATGTAAAAATTACATTTGTTATCCTATTTTTGTCCTCTGTTGTTGAAAATGTTTCCCCCAGGTCCTCAACCCCCAAAACAGCACGTTAATTCTTTTGACAAACCAAAAGACATTACATGGAGTTTGTATATATTTGGGATCATTAATATAGAATGCAATGTATGGTGCTTGCTTATTTTGCTCAAAAGCATGATGTATGTAAGTCTAAAAAGATACTATGCTTCTACAGCTCGAGAGCAGTAGTTCCAACCACGCAACTTTGCGATGCTGTTAGCGAATGTTCGTTGGAACATCGGGAAACACTTGAATCTTTAAACTATGCAGATACAATGGAATTTACGACAATAGTTGGCAAACAATGCTTTTGGGAAACGCACCCGAGAACATTTCTGTTACACTGAGACTGTTTTTTATGTAATGCAGATGTTTTTTTATTTTTTTCGATTTGAAAATGAGTGCAATTATGTGTAAGATTTGTATATTTCTGTTTGTGATACACTTGCTTTGTTTTTGTTATACAGTATAGAATGATTTCTGAGATCAAGTCCAGCTGTTACTTCCACAGTATTTGAAGAGTTCAGATGCAAAACCCTCTAAAATCCTCCTTTGTCAAATTTTTTTTATGATGTTGAGGAATGCTCCACACAAAGTGTATGTTACTCAAATAATTTTGCTTCAAAAAACGCTAAATACCACATTCTGCCCGCTCTGACAAATCTGGTATTAAAGGGGTCATATGGCGCAAATACGTGTTTTTCTGTGTCTTTGGTGTGTTATAAGTTGCTCATGCATGTGTTAGACACGTAAAATTGCAAAAATGAAAGTGTTGGAACAAAAGATGCATTCTATCTTAAAGCGAATGCTCACCCAGACCTGCCTGAAACACCTTGTGTAACCACACCCCCACAAATCTACATCAGTTGGTGGTATGATTTGACTAAGACCGCCCAAATGTATACGCATTAAGGTGGGCGACCTGTCAGTACAATTGAAGAGGAACCTGATGTTCCAAATATGGTAAGAGGCGTTACATTTCCCTCACACGCATGCAGTATTCGACCAATCACTACGCACTGGTTAACTGGCCAATCATAGCACACCTCGCTTTTCAGAGCAATGAGCTTTGTAAAAAATCTGCGCGTTTCAGAGAGGCGGAGCAAAGAGGAGATGCAAACATGCACGGTATGTGGAAAATACAGCGTTTTTGAAACCTTAAATCGTGTATACACATTGCCTTACATCTAAAACAAACCATAATATTCATTTTAGCCCGTGTCATATGACCCCTTTAATGGAACTGAACATAGGGGTCTGATAAAATTGCTGATTTAAAGGTCCAGTCTGTAATTTTTTGGAAGATGTATTGACAGAAATGCAATATAATATACAGTAACTATGTCTTCAGAGGTGTATGAAGAGCTTACACAGTGAAGCGTTATGATTTTATTACCTTAGAATGAGCTATTTCTATCCACATACACCGCGGGTCCGCTTGCATATAATTCACCATGTTCTGTCAGCCATCGTACTGTTTCGAACGGGAGGGGGAGGGATGGAGTGAGCGGTTGGTTGCAATCGCAACCTTGCCGCTAGATTTTGGACCTTTAAAAGAAACAAAGTTTGACAGATTTAGGGGTGATTCACATTTCGCGTCTAAAACCGCGTGGAAAAACACGAGCCCCACTGCTTTCTTCTTTTTCCCCCAAAGCGCCTATTTTGCACTCTCCTGGCATCTGTCGTTGCTAAGCAACCATGGGCCACACTAGCCATTGAGACGAGGAGGTGTAGACAAAGGATATATGGACTATGCACTGAAAATACCTTGCAATAACTCTGCTACTAGATTTATTTATGCTGTGACCTTCTGTCTCTCTATCTCTATCACTGAGCTTGCCTATATTGGTTGGTTGGTTCTTGTCACATGACCTGCGGTGCATGTGCGGCATTCTGAAAAGTTTAATCTTGATGCAGTGCTGACAGGCGACTTGCGTGCTGCGACCGCGTTGCTCCATATTTGAGCGCGCTTGCCACGATCTACATCTAAAATAACGAATTTTCGTGAGCAAAAGACACAGAAAGTGAACAGCCCCTTTGAGGGTTTTGCATCTGAACTCTTTATATATTCTTTGAATTAATTTGTACATTTCTCTGTACAGAGATAACCATTTGTTAGATTTAAATCTAAAGACTTCTAGTAGAGCAGCTGTAGATTATGAAATGTTTGCATCTGAAACAAAGACATATTACAGGACTTATTCTGTTAGCAGCACTGAAATTGGAAGCAGTATATATTTTATTTTGTGATCTACTTTGTTGATTTTCAGGAGCTATTTGTACTTTAATGAGGGCATTTTGTTTCAGTTGACTACTTTCCCATAACATTGAATAGAGCTTATTGTTTTCATATTTGGTAAATTATTTATTTGCAGCAATTATTTATATTCAATCCCTTTATTTTTTCTAATCTTTTCTTTGTCGCTTTGGATATAAGCAAATGCCAAAATGTAAATGTTAATCACATCTATACTCAAAAGATTTTAAGATTGAAAACAGTCTATTTCAGTTTTTCATGACACCATCGCAATATTAATATAAGTGATAAAAAATTTAATATATCATAAATATAGACAGTTATACATGAACATGAAATTTTATACAAATAAAATATTTATCAAATGGGATTGTTACCATTTTATTCATTTTGATTTGTGGAAAAAATTACTCTAACTTGTAAAAGCTTGTAAGAACATTCTGAGGTTTCTGAGATTCTTGCTGGTTTACTGACAGTCTGAAGAAGATACCGTAAACAAAAAACAGGAAAAAAATAGTTTCTCTTTGAACAAACTAAGGTGAACGGACTCAGTACATGTGAACTATCTTTGGTAAAAGGGTTTTAAAATTTGTTTTAAAAACTGATTTTATAACAACCTCAGGCCCAATGATGTATTAATGTAAGCCTGTATTAATGATCAGCCTTTTAAAGGCGGGGTAACCGATTTCCGAATTACGCTTTAGACAACTGAGTCGGGCCGAGTACCAAAACAACCTTGTAGCCAATCAGCAGTAAGGTGTACAGTGCACAGGATGGACATTAGTCGAGCACTGACGAAAGCGAAAGATGGGGGTAGGGGTGTGTTTGTTTTGGTGATTTGAACATCAACAACGGCTAAGAGAAATCGGACACCCCGCCTTTAACTCAAAATTACATTTTATCCAATGACCAGTTGGTGGGTTGTCTAAAAAATCTATCTGAACTTTTCAGACATTTTGTAAGCTTTTATCCACCTTATTCTCGGGGGCGCTACTGTAGAAATTATTATGGGTAACTTCCAGTGAAATAGTGGAAGTAGTGTATTGCACTTTGAATAATTTATTCTGATGACAGAAAATGAGATTGTGATTCATATTTTAAAATGTAATACTGTTGGCGTCATGTGGTAATCTATTAAAAAATAATTTAGAAACTGATGAGCAACACCTGCTGTTTGAGGCTGCACTTGCAGGCGAAGCTTATTTCACGTCTTAAGAAAGAGCGCTTCACACACAGATCTAAAGTTAAGACGGACTGCTCCTGTGAGGAACTGTAGAGTTTTTAAAAGACGATCTTCAAAATGTGGCCGCTCATCTCAAGCAATTAATAACTAAATCCACCAAAGGGGGCGGAGCTTTCTCATACGTAGCACCTAAACCAGTGTTCTCAAACTCAATTCCTGGAGGGCCACAGCTCTGCACAGTTTAGCTCCAACCAATTCCAACCCACACCTCTTTAGAGGTTTCTAGTAATCCTAAAGACCTTGATTAGATGAATCAGGTGTGTTTGATTAGGGTTGGAGCTAAACTGTGCAGAGCTGCGGCCCTCCAGGAATTGAATTTGAGACCACTGACCTAAACTCTGGAATAGCCTTCCCGATACTATTCGAGGGTCAGACACACTCTCCCAATTTAAATCTAGATTAAAGACACTTCTTTTCAGCCAAGCATTCACTTAATACATAGTTAATGAACAGCAGCTACGCTAATTATTCTCTTTCTGCCCTCGCCTCGGGATGCCCATCCCAGATGAACGTCATATACCCATCCCCAACTAGAGATTACGCCAGCTACATCTGAAAATCCTGTGCCATCCTCCTGCGAGACCCTGCGGACTGACTGACCATCCCAGCTCCATCCAAGGCAATTCCATCACCACCCAAGAGAAAAGCAACCATCCCAGCTCAGACAATTCCATCCCCAACCAAAAACAAAGACGGACTACCTGTCACATAAATGCTAAATTTACAATACTTGGTATTTAATGCTAAACTTACATCACATGACAGCAGTTTGAAGTTATGGCTGCACTCAGTGACTTTGATTGGAGGTTGCTGGGTGGGTGTTTGTGGGGAGTGGGGGGGCTTGTTGGTTGTTTCATTTGTTGGGACTGTGTGGGTCTGGTCTGGTCTTGTTTTGTGGTCGATGTCGGACAACAGAGGAATAAAGTTAATTATGCCATTACTACTTTTCCCTGGTTGTTCCTCTGTTGTCTGTTGTTGATCGCGGAATGGGACCGGGTTGGACCTGCACGGTTTCGGCGGGTGGGGCTTCCTGGGTCGCGGCTCGTGGGCTCTCCCTGTTCTTCGTGGACGTTGCTCGGTGGCTTTGGTCGGGGTCACTGAGTGCAGCTATGACACGTCAGAGGAGATCTGGCCCTCCCGGCTGAGCCTGGTTTCTCCCGAGGTTTTTTTTTCTCCATTATTCAGCATTGGAGTTTGGGTTCCTCGCCACAGCAGAGCAGTGCAGTGTTGGCTTGCTCACCGGGAGACTGCATTTATTTATTTATTTATTCATTTATTTATTAGATATTATTTATTAGAATGATCTGGTCTATAAACACCATGCACTGTGCTGTGTTTTACCTTTCTGTGTTTTTCTTATTTGCTCCTGTAAAGCTGCTTTGGAACAATGCACATTGTGAAAAGCGCTATATAAATAAATTAAATTGAATTGGTTTAGATAAGGAACATTAAACATCACTTAGACTGAATGTGCTCATAGTTTAAAAAGAGTTCACAGTTTTAAAAGGGAGTTCAGCCCAACGACGGAATCCAATGGTGTGGTTGAAGAGGTCTCGTGTTCTGCTTCTCCTCAGCGATTTCTACATGAAGTTATTTAAAAACTCTTACAATTTGGTTAAATTTACATGACTCTGTGGTTAAGACCGATCTGACTTCAATTTTATTATAATATCAAATAAGTTATATGACATTTCCAATGTATCTGTTGATCATAGTTAATTTTATCTGTAACTCTTCATACTTCATATCTTCAGAGGTTGCCGGGTAAACTAATATCATTAAGTCTGGCTGCCAAATGCTTGCTCAGAAACATAAAAATAGTTATTTTAGTCACGATCATGCAACTTGCTAAGACAGATAGATAGGTGGAATTCTGGTACATGTGAGCTTTAATAAATATGCCCTATTTGTAGTTTAAAATCAAAACTCCAGTCCATCCTATCCTGACATATTGATTTTGTGGTAACAAAACAGTCTCCTTTCAATCTACCGGTAATAACAGACTCTGAAGAATTCAGATATAATCAACAATAACAATTTATTATGCCAGGCAGGTACAACATTAATTAAAATCATAGAATGCACATACAAAGAAAATCCTAAACTTAATAGACTAAGATGATCAATATAATATAAGAATAAAATAAAACCACAAGTTTATCATACCTGGCAAAATCAAGACACAGTTGCAATGCGGGAAGTTCTGGTTACAGATGCTATCCTGAGTCTTTTGCCAAAGCACCTTACAGTATATACCCAGATGTAACAAAGAATCCAATGGCCAGTGAGAAACTTGGTTTGTTTGTTTTCTCGTGACTGAAGAGAACATCAAATGGGATCTCAATCTATCTGTAAACAAGATTCCCTGAGAAAGTCACACCTCTTAGAGAAGTGTAGGTTATGTCCTAAAGTTAAAAAGCTCTAATACACTCTTGGTTAGGTTTGAGGGAACTAGACCTTTCACCCATCGCACCATGACCTTTAAAACAATACCAAACATGATGATCAAGTCTTCATAACAGTATGAAATGTGTAAGCACATTTCCAGTGGTCAGGGCCTGAAGAGATGAAGGGGAGGAGAGAGGTGTGGTAAGAAGAGGGGGTTCAGTTCCTGGGCATCATCAACCCCTGATGGGAGGGCAGGATATCATTCCTCGGGATCTAGCAACAACTGGGGTTTAATTGTTTTGTGTCCCAGCATCACAAACAAACTCAGTTCTTAATATTTTTCCAGCTGCCTTACAATTATAATCTAGGGAGCTGTCAGTATGTAAATGATGATTTGGGTCAATTATGTTGTCATTTAATGTTAAGCTATGTAAGTGGCACTCTGTGGCATGGCAAGAAGTCTAAAGTTCACTGCACTTTTCATCCGGTGTGCTTTGATTTATTTCAGAATTTGATTCGTAATGAAATTCACTTGTGCAGGAATTTCTTCCATTATAGAAGGTAGATTTTAGTGTAATTATTTAAATTATGTGCTGAAATTTAAGCCCTGCAAACCCATTTTAATAGGTTTTAAATTTTAACATTTCAAATCATTTCTGAGAAGAGACAGGTCTATAAGAGGGATGAGTCCCATCTCTGTCGTCCTTTAGAATATGATGTTTGCAGAATTAACTTGTAATTTCTTTGTTTAACATTCTTAACAGCAAGGGGTCAGTTTGATCAGAAGAAGTCAAAGCCATCTAGACCAACTGCTTGATCATTTGGAAAGCTCCTGAAAGCTGTAAGTACATCCTGCAGTGTAATATCTGATTTAAGAATAAATGTTAGGAGGCCTGAGAGAATGAAGACATTTCATGACATCTGCCAAAATTAAGTCTTTCTCCACTTTAAAAATCTGTCTTAAGCCCATTGCACATTGAGTCCGAAATTTGCGTCCGAAATTTCCGCACATTCAAAAATAAATACGACCTCACGTTGTGTCAATCACATTTACGCACTGCCTCCGATATTTTCGTCTGTCATAAATAAATTCGGACCGGGTTCGATTTTCTGCGTTTTTCGCATCCGTCAAGCATTTTGAGTGGCCTTTTTTAACCATTCAGAGACACCGTACAAACGAGAGCCAAATACGAAAAAACGCATATTTCGGACAGTATGTGCAAAGACCTTAACTCTTTACAAGTGAAAGTTTTCATCGAGTAATATTCGACCAGTAGTATCTGTTCTTTCTCTCAAGTGATTGAGTTTTGTACTTTGTCCACGTCTGGAATTTGATGTTTATTTGCAGTTATAAACTGATGTTATATTTTTATAAATGGGACTCATGACACACTGACACAGTGATATGTTTGTGTCTGTTTCTGTGCACGACAGGTTTTTAGACCTGTGAATTCTCTCTTCTGGATGAAAGATGATGAGACAACCAGCTGGATTTTTTGGTGATACTCATCAGATTTTTACAGATTGCTCATTGACATCCAGTGCCACGGTAGGATTGTACACATCATGGATTTGCTCTACCAGAACTTAGACTTATGAAGATATTAAGGAGAACTTCATGCAGGTAAACTTGAGCTCAGCAACGTGGATTTAAATGGACCGTTGATCACTCAGTCGTCATGTTACACACATGCACTTATAATGCACACACATTATACTGTAGATATTATGCTTGTTGCAATTAAGTTACAGCTGCAAAAAAAAAGTTTTTTATGTTAAGATTTTGGGTTCTCTGATTCATTTTTACATTTGTATTTTATTAGTTTTGAGTAGTCATTATCAGGGAATATAGAACCTTGGAATGTATTTACATTATATTTAAGTTAAATCTACATTTAAACATCCGTTAAGTAACATCAGTTTTACTTTGGACATTGAGCAGTTTCTGCATCACTTCTAAAGCAGACCTACAGCAGCATGAACATCTGTTCCATCAAATTGATCTTCTCAACTCTGTCACAGGCATCGAGCAGTGCTCGTCACCTCTTAAGCTCCTCCTACTGGAGTCCAGTGTCTCTCTAGATGAGCAAGTTAACACTGCATGAAAAGAGCTGTATGGGCGTAGCAAACTCCTGCTTAACCTTCAGTTTCTGGATGTATGAGGAATTAATACCCAGGAGAGTAACATGGAAAAGCTAATTTCCTAAAACATCCAGATATCTCCATATGCAGAAGTATGTTGCAACTGTGAAAGTTTACGGTCTTCACACAAGTGAAATAACGTTTGGTGTAAGGAGTGATGCTGGTGAGGTGTGAAGGTGGCAGTTAGCTGATTTATTTGTGCTTTTGGGAGTAAATGGTGTGCCTACTTTATATTAGAGCAAATAACTCTGTATGAAAAATATTTGTCTGAATCCTTGAGTTTAACCTGCTAGACAAAGAAGCTGGCTGGGATCTGAGTGTGTTCTGGTTAACCCAAGAGTATAAACTCCAAAGAAAATGTCATGAAGATATGAAATAATAACAAATGTTTTTAGTATACATATATACTGTATATGCTAAACAGAATTACAAATGAGGACTACACAGTAATTACTCTTAAAGAGAATAAAGAGATAATTTTTTTCCAAGATTATTTTGATAGACATTTGTGCAGAAACATGAAATGTTACTGTGTCCTTTTAGTTTTTTTTAATAGTCTTAAGTTATTTGAAACTTGTGATTTTAGATTACACTGAATTAACAATAACAAAAATACTACTGTTGTCGTGGCGAAAAGTCGGTCAGCCAAGTTGAAAGAATTCACGAAGACCAGAGAGCCAGGTTTCCAGAGGTTTCAATCTTTATTTGCTCGAGCAAGCAAAGTGAGACACACAGAGTTCATCTGTAGATGCCCAACGAATACATGTCTGACTCCATCTTTTATACATTGTTCTCAAGTTGTTATCACAGTTCAAACCAATCAGGTTTTACCTGACCTCATCTTCTACCAACCAGTTTTTACATGAC
>NC_079900.1:2472740-2474237 GCF_024868665.1 Triplophysa rosa | reverse complement strand
GTCCGAAATTTTTTATGACGGACGAAAATATCGGAGGCAGTGTGTAAATGTGATTGACACAACGTGAGGTCGTATTTATTTTTTAACGTGCGGAAGTTTCGGACGCAAATTTCGGACTCAATGTGCAATGGGCTTAAGAGTTAAGAACAGTCGCAGCTCAACAGCTGAAACTCTCTTAATTAACTCATTTCCAGCTTGCTTCAATTAAGCCGTACACACAAAGGAGCAGTCTTTGTTAGTGCTGCACCGTTTACGCCATAGTTACGTCTCTATGGCTCTGTAGCAGTACAAAACACCTCATACACACACAAACACCGTTTCTTCTTCATAGACTCCCTTCAAAACTCCACAGCTGCACAGTTTACTGGAAAACGTGCTTTGGACAAGGGGTCACATTCTGTCATATGCTAAGCCTTTTAGACTCTTGCTTTGTGCCTGTTGAGTGAACAACACTGGAGGGGACGCCAGAGACAAGCTAATAATGATTGAGAAGACGCAGAAACCGCCACAGCAAAAGGGGTCTGGGATGCGGATCGTCTTGCGCATCTGGTTTTAATCAGGAACTGGTGTAGGTCCAACAGAGCTCTCTTAGGCACTCTCCTGGTATTATTCAAGCCCAGGGTTCCAAGTATAATTGTGTGGGTGTGCGCGCCTCCATTATGCTATTATAGATCTGATACAATCAGATAAAACAGTCCATTGTTTTGCTTCTCTGTACTAATTAAGAGATATCTTCAGATCAGCGGACTGGCAAGCAAGAGTAAATTGAGACTGGATAACTGCAGAATTAGTGAGACATTTGTTGAACGAACAGCTAAAAGTACCACAGTAATTTATGTTACACTTGCCTCTACCTCATATAAGTCCTCACATAGAAATAGTACAACTAATCTGTACTACAGTATACTAAAATGGGACAATTCCATTCCAAATCCAAACAGTGAAGGCAACTTTAAATTGACTGTGGTACTAAAAATAATCGTGAATTGAGTGATTTAGAAAAAGGTAAACCTTAATTCAAGATTATTTTTCTTACCCCACTGGCAGATTTTTTTGCTTGTTTTAAGCACAAATTCACTGAAATTTCATATTTTTTTGACTAAAAACTAGACTTATTTTCTTAGGTCATTTTGCTCATCAAGAAAATGCATCTTGATTCAAGAATTTGAAGACATTTTTACTGGAAAACAAGAAAACAAGACTTAAGGTCTTTGCACATAAAGTCCGAAATTTTCGTATGCGTTTTTCGTATTTGGCTCTTGTTTGTACGGTGTCTCTGAATTGTTATAAAAGGCCACTCAAAATGCTTGACAGATGCGAAAAACGCATAAAATCGAACCCGTTCCGAATTTTTTTATGACGGACGAAAATATCGGAGGCAGTGTGTAAATGTGATTGACATAACGTGAGGTCGTATTTATTTTTTAACGTGCGGAAATTTCGGACGCAAATTTCGGACTCAATGTGCAATGGGCTTAAGTAAGAAAGTCATTTTTC
>NC_079900.1:2467049-2470872 GCF_024868665.1 Triplophysa rosa | reverse complement strand
GTGTGTGTGCGCGTGTGTCTGTGCTTGAATTGTGTGGTGGAATGTCCTGGGCTGGAGGAAGACGAGTGAAAGCGGCTGAACCTGTAAGTGTGTGTGAGACTGGACAACACCCTATAAATCATCACAATCATGTCTCAGTGGCCACACTAAAGTGTTTTGTTTTGTCAGCTGAATGTTTTTTTGCTACATGTGCGAACATGTTCAATGAGAGTCAGGCTGGAGAATGTGATGTCTGTAGAGATAAGTGTGAAATTTAATCTGTTTTGTGATTGTGAAAGCCTTCAACACAAGCGTCATCATTATCATGTCTAATATGACGGCTGGAGGAATTAAGTGATGTTTTTGAGTTTAAAGAGCCGACTGATATGAATTAACCTGCGAAATACAGCTGAGAGAGAAACAATATTTCCAGTCTAGAACCCACTCTTTGGAATTCCCATCTCATGGAAAAGACCACCACAAAGACACTAAACTACAGTGAAACGAGGTTGTGGCACAGAATCAGGGAAATAATAGTCCCTCAGGCTTTCTTGGAAATTGGATTAGATATTAGATTTCATGATGTTGTTAGATGTTTCAGGAGACAGTATTGCTGCTGAGTTTGTAATACTTTGGCAAAGAGACTCGTCATGATGCTGTTTTCTGTTGTGTATTCTGGCTTCAAATTGCTCAGTTCCTCATGAGGTCTATAATTATCCCCAAACCACCAAACACAACACAGATGGATTTTAAACATGAGTTTGGATGGAGATTCTTTGATGGATGTGATGGTTGAACTGGTCCTTTATACTGTTTATTGTGAAACGTTCAGGTAACATTGTGTTTTCCATGTTCAGAACGCTATACTGATGTTCTGCTGGTGTTGTATCTACAGTATATGGTGTGTATGGTCTCGTACATTTGCAAGAATATTAAGTATAAAGAATATAAAGACGCAGAATTCTGTTTTATTGACAGATAATGACATTTCTTGGTTGTTGGTTTTGTTTCAAAACAAAACAAAACATCAACAGTGCTGGTAACTTTAAAGGCCATTGCACATTGAGTCCGAAAGTTGTGTCCGAAATTTCTGCACGTTAAAAAAATAAATATGACCTCATGTTGTGTCGATCACATTTACACACTGCCTCCGGTCTGGGTTTGATTTTCTGCGTTTTTCGCATCTGTAGCAAGCATTTTGAGAGGCGTTTTGACAATTCAGAGACACCGTACAAACCAGTGCCAAATACGGAAAAACACATACGAACATTTCGGACTATATGTGCAAATACCTTAACAGTAACATGACGTCTCCTATCAACCACATGATTATTCTAATACTGGGTTCACACTAAACGCGCTCTTTATTACTCGCGGGAAAAGTTCGTTATTTTTGTGTGAGTGGTGCGAGCTGACAAATATTTTCAACCTGCGCTAAAGACTAGATTGATGCATGCCGCCCTATTCGTGGCAATCACGCCTCCCAATTAGCATCGCCTGCCGCGAGTTCGCGTCTTTGCATTGACTTTGTATGTAATTTGCTCGCTTAAATCACTTATAGGGGATTCACACCAGACGCGAATTAAGCGTTTTGCGCGAGTAAATTACATACAAAGTCAATGCAAAGACGCGAACACGCGGCAGGCGGTGTGAGTGACGCAAAAATAACGAACTTTTCCCGCGAGTAATAAAGAGCGTGGAACGCGATTGTTTGCGTTTGGTGTGAACCCAGCATTAATTCGCGTTTGATGTGAACCCCCCCATAAGGCAACATGTGTCCAATCCCATAATGAGATGAGGTCAGTAAACAAATGTACTGTATGTAAGATTCTCCTTGCAGTTCTTTTTAAGTCATGTCTTCAGTAAGAATAATTTGTCTGTTGTTTAATGACAGTCCGTTTGCGTTTGCAGCTTACTCAGAAAACAGACGACAGATTCAAGCCCTCCAGTACAGAAGCTGCCCGCTCTCCTGTTTTATGAACAAAAAATCTATTATGAATATTAATATTTTTGGAGTTTTTCCCATGTGAACAAATCTACCTGGAATTAATTTGCACAGCTCTGCCGTTGGCACTTCTGCTTCTTACGCCTAGTTTAATGTTAATTAATTTCTCTGTCTGTGCACTGCATATCTACACCTGCAGCGTTAAAATCCCTAAAACTAACTCTGTTCTTTCTGAATATTTCACTGTATACAGTGTTTTTAAACCATCCATAAAAACAGCATGTGCTATGATAAACATCTACATTTTTTATTTAATTGTTTACATTTCTTAGGTTAGGACAGTTGTGATCAAATAATGTCAATCATTAATGAAGGTGTTAATACTGTTAAAGTGACAGTTCACCCAAAAATAAAAATTGTGTCATCATTTACTCACTCTCTTGTCATGTCTAACCTGTATGACTTTCTTTCTTCTGCAGAACACAAAAGGAGATATTTTGAAGAATGTTGTTAATTGGACTCCATTGACTTGCATTGGTTTTGTGTCCATACAATAGAAGTGAATGGGGTCCAGTGCTGTTCTGTGACCAACTTTCTTCACAATATCTTATTTTGTGTTCTGAGGAAGAAAGAAAGTCATACAGGTTTGAAATGACAAGAGGGCGAGTAAATGATGACAGAATCTTTTTAATACTAGTTGATATTACCTCTGTTATTACCTCATTTTTCACACTTGAGATGAAGATGAAGTCAAGTGCATTGCATTGTGGGATGCACTGTGTTGTGCAGTGTCTGTTGTTGGGTAAACTCTTGCAGTGGTGTCATCTGCTGCTTGTTATATCTGGCGATAACTCATGAGAACTTACATAAGTCGTGTTCACTTTCCCCTGGAGTATGATCGAATCCCCCGTGCAAATTGTAATAAAACTGACAGCGTTATCAAAGAGCTCATGCTGTTAAGCCCTTTACATTACAGCCCGTAATGAGCTGTCAATCATTCAAGATCAAACCCCGGGGAGAGAGGCGAGAGAGAGAGTTTTATCGCCAGCTCATCTCTGCGTTTGTCTTCTGCCACATGAGGGATGGGAGTGATTCTCAGTGGATTCTTACAGAAGTTTTACAGCATGCGGCTGGTCGGTACAGTTCATAACATCATGTCGGGGTCTGTCAGTGAGTGTCTTGCATGTGTGAATGTATTAAATGCAAAACATCGAAGCAAATGATGAGGTGCAGTCCATCACATCAACTGTGAACATCATCTACTTCTGTCTTCATTTCAATCCAACCAAAACAACCTCTCTCTGTTCCAGATTCACTTCACGCAGCGTTCACACTGACTCTGAGTTTACAGAGACGCAGCAGAGAAGTGAGAGAGAACACCAATCAAATTCTGTTATTCCACAGACCATCATCACAGGGTGTTTGAGGTCGGTCTACGCAAGCCTGAAATCGTTAAATAGAAGTCGCATGGTTTGAAGTTAAAGAGATGTAGCTGAAGGCTTCAAGAGTTGCTCTAGTTTCATCCATTACTGAACATGAGGATTTCCATCGCATTCTCTCTGCGGTGGTGTCTTTCTTTTTTATGTGAGTGTGGATTTGTAGGCGTACAGCCGCGCCGGGGCTTTTGTGCAGACGTCCAGAACACTGTTAATGTGAAACACGGAGACTGGATTTGAATTTAAGACCAGCCACCACAGCTTCTGACACACTTCTGCTGCCAAGAGCATTGAAGGCTACGGCTGATAACGGCTGATAAGCATCCTGCTGGAGGCTCACGGGAAGAGTCAGAGAAACATGACTGATGGGATTTATTCCCAAACAACCTGATTAACTGAAGCAGAGCTCCGGCTTTCCTCATGTATTCTGACTCCAAGAATCTACTGAATAATCTGAACCTGT
>NC_079900.1:2457584-2466949 GCF_024868665.1 Triplophysa rosa | reverse complement strand
CTATTTTTTTAAGTAAACGTTAACACATGTCTAATGGGTTCAGTTTGCAAGCATTCTGTTTCCTGACCGTCTTTTCTATGTCGATCTAAAATGTGGCTGTCCTGTTGGTTAGAGTAGGGTTGGGCGATGTCTACCAAATTGGCATCGAACTATATCTACAGTGAAACATCGTGGTGGACGATGACATCGTTGTCTTTAAACAAGCTGCGATGTTATAATCTGGGGCGCGGCTATGGAAGGATTTTGCGGACTTAATAAAAAAGGAAGTGCAAAGTGCATTTGCAAATCGGCTTTCTATTTGTTTGTGTCAACATTGTGACATAATTCAAACGCAAATGCAAACCGTTTGGATATGCATTTACGCAAATCTACAAAGGAATTTCAAAAGGAAAAGCAAAGTCTATTTGCAAATGAATTACCTCTGTCTAACGAGTTAGGACCCTGCCAAACGAGTTAGGACCCTGCCATATTTAAATCGCAACAGCAATTCCCCATATACTATTTCACTTTCTCTGGCGTTGCGTATTAAGCCTGCCAAAACTCAAATGAAATCGCAAACCCCTTTGCATTTGGGTTTCCTCTGAATTGTACAGAAAGCTGTCAATCAATGGTGCAGGTGGGCTTATGCACTGGGGCGTGTTTGTATCGGGAAGTGACGTGATTCACCGTGGCAGTCAGTCCAACACGGTTGTTGCTATAAGGGATACAGTTACGGCCAGAAGTGGTGCAAAATCTCGACATATAATTACAATAAATAACATTAGCTAACGCCTACACCTACCCCAACCCTAAACCTAATCTTACAATAAAAATACAAATATCAATCAACTGTTTTCAACGTGACAAAAATTATGTGGTATTGAAGAGCGCGTGCCCAGTGGAGGTAGCTGTATATCTTCTCGTCCAACACCAAGGTTTTAGGGCGAGCCGTCAGGTCGACATCGGTTGTGGCTAAAAGGGATTCAGTTACAGCTAAAAGCCGAAATAACAATAATGGAACAAACGAGGATCAGATACAATGTTTCTTAAAGAGAAAATCTTTACAATGAATCACAATTGCGGTACTTAACAAGTATAATTTCAAGAAGTTCAACGTGCTCGATAAACAGATGAACACAAACAGTGGTCTGAGTGAGCTAGCAATAAAAGTCATAATGAAGCAGTGTGGATTCATCATAATTACATAAATTCCTCAGGTTGGTGCATCACCTGATGGACCCATTTAGTGCACATGTTGTGGAAAAGGCTATTCGGAAATTAAATTAATGTTTAGAAACAGCAACAACTCCATCCAGTAATTTGTAGATGACAGCTACTTATGTGTCCAGCAAACTCACTAAAACACTGGAGCAAAAGTTTGGCTTTGTCTCACTATGTTATGATACACAAATAAAGAAATGTAGAATTCACATACTTTTGTCATTTATTATTAACTTGTTATATGCATAATGAACAACAATGATAATGCAGGATGCAGTTTATTCATACAAAGCGAACATGTTTTGTTATGGTTTACAACACATATTAATCATGATGTGGCAAACGGTCATGTCCTCGCTTTGACTTCGGAGCACTGTGAAAATAAATACCATAAACAAACAAATGTGTAGAGGAATGTTGCAGAAGGTGATGATTATCCATCCTGCACCGAGGTTTAACATGCTAAGTGATGCCGCTCTGAGACCAGAGTTCCAGCGTGAGTTATTTCCAAACAAAAATGAAAACTGCACTGTTTTCAACGCCGATTGTGAGTGCAGTTGCAATAGTTTACAAAACAGCAAGCATTAATTTCACTCCTAATGTGTTTAGCTGTATTACTTTCCTACTGTATATACTTAAGGTCCAGTCGACGGTGAACGTCACTTCCCCATACAAACACGCCCCGTTGAATGAGCACACCCCCGCCATTGATTTGACAGGTTTCTGTACAAGTCAGAGGAAACGCTAATGCACAGAGATTTGAGTTTTGGCAGGCTTAATACGCGACGCCAGAGAAAGTGAAATAGCATATTAGGGATGCACCGAATGTTCGGCCACCGAAAATAGCAAAAAAGTCATACGATCAAGGAGAGAGAGAGAGCGAGAGCAAACATATTGGCAGTGTGTATGTGGAACATTTAAAGTGTCAGAAAAAAACACAGCGCGATACTTTTATATTAAGTTGTATTGTAAAAGCAAGACAAATTATAAAAAGCACATTTTGACCATTAAGTTTGTGCAATAGTGAAAAAATGGCTTAATAAATACGAAAAACCATGTTCTGTTTTATTCGGCCTTCGGCCAAGTGTTTCACATCATCTTCGGCCAAGAATTTTCGTTTCGGTGCATCCCTATAGCATATGGGGAATTGCTATTGCGATTTAAATATGGCAGGGTCGTAACTCGTAAAACAGAGGAAATTAATTTGCAAATAGACTTGCTTTTCCTTTTAAAATTTGACAGACATTGTACTTTCATGTAAATGCAAATGCAAACGGTTTGCATTTGCACTTGAATTATGTCACAATTTTGACACGAACAAATAGAAAATGCATTTTTCAATTCAATTCATTAGCAAATGCTGTTTGCAATTCCTTTTTAATTTATTCCACAAAATCATTCCATACGCAGCGAGCTGCTCAGAGACACTTCTTCTATGTACAGTTATAAAATCAGACGGGTAGTTTGTGTGGTTACTAAACACATTCACGTCCATGCGTTGTCTTTTGGGTGACTGCAAATGTGTTATGTAGCTAACGTTAGCTGCTATGGAGCTAGCACGCTATGCGCTAATGGCTAACAACCGGCTGCTACCTCAGAGTCTAGTTTGAGCTATTAGTATAGCCCAGTAGTATACCCCGCGGGGGCCAAAAGAGTGCTTTAGTACATGCACAGTTTATGAAGTGACATGATGTAACAGCGATTTCTGCTTAGTCAATAAATTCACGTGTATTGCGCTGCCCACGTGGAAGCTTATACAGGGACAGTATTTACGACATTGATAACAGAACATTGTGCTTATCAACCACATGGGGGAACCATATGGCAAAGTTCTCTGTTGTTGCTTTAACCATTTGTGTACCACACATTTTTCCAGAACGCGTTTTTATTTCAGTTAAATGATTCCTGGGTAAATAAATGTAGATTAAAATAAGTAAAAATCACAAGACACAGACGGACATCAGAGGTTATATATATGTGTAGATTAAATGTTTGGTCGAAATTATTGGTAGGGACAATTTGGTGTTCAGTTCCTAGTGTCCCTACCAATCCGGCGACCATGCCGGCTTAACATCGTGAGCTGTCAGCCATCGGTTATGGACGATGGCATCGTCTTATCGGCCCAACCCTAATTTAGAGACTCAATAGCCTAAGGTCTATTTCAGATGTAAGTTAGGACAGAGCGTACGAAATGAGAATTGTTACCATAATATTTAAATAAAGACAAAAGTGGCTAGATGAAAACATTACTAATGAAAAATAATAGGCCATAGCTTATTGCTAATGCAGACAGATGCAAAAAAAGAACAAATTTTCCATAAGCGATTGTAGGGATGTAACGATTCACCGTGAGCCGGTTGAAAATCGGTTATAATGAGTGACGATTCAAATCGGTTGAGGTGTGAACTGAATCGCAATACATTTTTTGAACAGCAGGGGCCGCTATTTTCACTGCAAATCTAAACGTGGATGCTGATATTTCTTAAATGCAAAAAAATCCAAGAAAAGCTCAGACAGTATTAGTTTGTTTATATTAAAGAGACTTTTTCTATTATTAATTTGTTATAAAATTGCAGTTTAGTTTTGTTATTTGAAATAAAACATTATTTTATTATACAAAGAAACGTGAAGCATTTAAGAAATAATGCAAGGGAAGTTGTTAATTTCTAATTTGTTTCAACTCATCTTGTGAAAATAAATCGTGAGTAAATCGTGAATAAATCGCATCGTGAGATAAGAATCGTGACTCGCATCGCATCGTGAGCTAAGTGAATCGTTACATCCCTAAGCGATTGTCCAGTCAGAATCGAGTTATTCATTTCGAGATACGAGCCACAAATGTAAAGTCATTGTCCAAAACAGAAGCAAGCCCAGGTTATCTCGGTTATATATCAATATAATGTTATAACTGTCTATTCATGTTGCTTAGTTGGTAGAGCATTGTGCTAGGAAAGCAAAGGTTGTGGGTTAGATGGTTGACATAGAAAACACCCATACATACTGATAAACGAAAATGTGAGCAAGTCCATGGAAATGTCAACCTTATACCAAAAAGAAAGGTTTTCTCCATACTGATAGCACAGATGTCAACATTTGGTAGTTTAAATTCTCATATGAGGTCTCTTAAAGTTTTTTTAAAGCAACTTTCAAATCATCACATCAATAATTGTACATATTCCCTTTAAACGTGCAGGTGAAAATCTAAGCATATAACTATTTTGTTTTATTAAGAGTAAGGCTGCAACAACTAATCGATAAAATCGATAATAATCGATAATGAAATTCATTGTCAACGAATTTCATTATCGATTAGTTGGTCTGTGACGTCACTTGCGAGCTGCGCAGTTAATTAAGATGACCGTTTTAGATGCGTCTCTCCGTGCTGCACGAGATGCGCAGTTTTAAAGTCAAACTTGTTTCTCCGTGCTGCACGAGATGCGCAGTTTTAAAGTCAAACTTGTCTCTCCGTGCTGCACGAGATGCGCAGTTTTAAAGTCACACTTGTCTCTCCGTGCTGCACGAGATGCGCAGTTTTAAAGTCAAACTTGTCTCTCCGTGCTGCACGAGATGCGCAGTTTTAAAGTCAAACTTGTCTCTCCGTGCTGCACGAGATGCGCAGTTTTAAAGTCACACTTGTCTCTCCGTGCTGCACGAGATGCGCAGTTTTATAGTCACACTTTTCTCTCCGTACAGCGCGAGGTACGCAGTTTTAATGTCAGACGTGTCTCTCCGTGCGGCACATGTTGCGCAGTTTTAAAGTCAGACGTGTCTCTCCGTGCAGCGCGAGATGCGCAGTTTGAAAGTCACACTTGTCTCTCCGTGCAGCGCGAGATGCGCAGTTTTAAAGTCAGACGTGTTTCTCCGTACAGCGCGAGGTACGCAGTTTTAAAGTCACACGTGTCTCTCCGTGCAGCGCGAGGTGCGCAGTTTTACAGTCAGACGTGTCTCTCGGTGCTGCGCGAGGTACGCAGTTTTAAAGTTAAAAAAAATTTTCCTTGGCCGACCGTCCCCTCGCACCCACGTTTGGGAGAGACTATTGTCAGTTGCTTCTAATATGACACACATGAATCAACTCACCAGGTGTGTTAATTATGGAGACATTCACAACATTTTAGGAGAAGGCTAATGAGTTCAGTTGTGTATACCTTTCCCGTATCTGATTTACTTATTATAAGCAAAAGATGTAATTACATTTTATCTGATTAATCGATTAATCTAAAAAATAATCGCCAAACTAATCGATTATCAAAATAATTATTGCTTCTGGTTTGTAAATTCTCTGAGAGTGTATTTGTCACCAATGCTGGAATCGCCCATGTATGGACTAAATGCACTGCAAGTTATTTTGTATAAAAGTGTCAAAACCTGTAAATGAAAAGGCATTTTACATGTTGTGTTTTTACATTTACATTTATGCATTTGGCAGACGCTTTTATCCAAAGCGACTTACATTGCTTTATCCTATACATTTATACATAGGCATGTGCAATCCCTGGGATCGAACCCACAACCTTGCGCAATGCTCTTACCACTGAGCTACAGGAAAGCACTCTGTCAGATCACCTTGAGGCATTAAATCATAGACAAATTATAAATTGCACTTGTATTTCATTTTTTTTCCACAAACATACCCAAGAGGACACAAACATCTTGTTTGTTGAGCAGAAAGATAAGTCAAAGTATTTCTATCAGGAAAATAAATTGTACACATTTATACCTGATATGACACCTTCCAATCTTGCAACATAATCAACAGATTTCAGATCAGCTGAAGTCCAGTAGGATCATGACAAACATTTTCATTTAGTGACTTAATGTTCATAGTTCATGTGTAGTTTCTGTCTGTACATCCTCAATACAATAGATGTGTGTTTTTTTTTATTCATACGGATCATCTTTCCTCTCAATCAGAACTGGTTAATCTGGATCAGATGTCCCTGGTGAAAAATAAATATAAATATACTTTTTCGTGTTTCAAATATCCTTTTTTTTTTAAGTACACTGTGAAATACTAACAGAAATTGTATCTTTAAATGTTTTAAAAATATATGAACAACATGCTTTTACTTAATTTAAAAATTAAACTTATAACAAACTTATATTAATTTAATATTTTTTAATATGCTAAATTACGATTAATTATAAGTAATATCTGATATATATTTGACGATATATTTATCTGTAGACTATCATCTTTTGTAAATGGTGTTGTCAGTGACGTTGAATTGTATCGCATGTCTTTTATAGCCCACAGACGCTGATGCATCATCTACAAATGCCATGTGCGTTCCTTCATTTTACGTCCATAACACAACCATTATGTAAGGAATAATTGATGAAATGGCCATTACACCTCGGGTGTGCATTAACTTCCAAATAATTTAACAATTTTTAAATAATTTTTCTGCTTATACCACAGTTACCACACCACAGGACGTTGTTCAAATGTTTAATTTCAATGTTTGTCATGTTATTGTCTTTAAAATGCTGTTGATGGGAGGACTACTTTCTTGCGCATCTCGTTTTAAGAGTCCGTTGGAGCGAACGATTTGTAAGCTTGAGCCACGTGGTGGGTGTGTATGTGTACGTGAGAGACCGCTAGACCGCACACACACCTGAGTGTTTGCAGTAATGTGACAGCAAAACCAGTGTTAATAAATTATTTATTCGTCGTATTGTTTCTATCTTCAGCAACTTTTGAAAGAGTAGGTCTATCAAATTATATTTGTTATCAGTTATAAGCAACATTAAGAGGAAAACGAATCAGTAGGATATCATTGTTTATTAATGAATTTTGTTTTTCTGTTTAGTTATTTTATTTATTCGATTTCAGTATACAGGTGCTGGTCATATAATTAGAATATCATCAAAAAGTTGATTTATTTCACTAATTCCATTCAAAAAGTGAAACTTGTATATTATATTCATTCATTACACACAGACTGATATATTTCAAATGTTTATTTCTTTTAATTTGATGATTATAACTGACAACTAATGAAAATCCCAAATTCAGTATCTCAGAAAATTAGAATATTACTTAAGACCAATACAAAGAAAGGATTTTTAGAAATCTTGGCCAACTGAAAAGTATGAACATGAAAAGTATGAGCATGTACAGCACTCAATACTTAGTTGGGGCTCCTTTTGCCTGAATTACTGCAGCAATGCGGCGTGGCATGGAGTCGATCAGTCTGTGGCACTGCTCAGGTGTTATGAGAGCCCAGGTTGCTCTGATAGTGGCCTTCAGCTCTTCTGCATTGTTGGGTCTGGCATATCGCATCTTCCTCTTCACAATACCCCATAGATTTTCTATGGGGTTAAGGTCAGGCGAGTTTGCTGGCCAATTAAGAACAGGGATACCATGGTCCTTAAACCAGGTACTGGTAGCTTTGGCACTGTGTGCAGGTGCCAAGTCCTGTTGGAAAATGAAATTTGCATCTCCATAAAGTTGGTCAGCAGCAGGAAGATGCGGGGTGGAAGAACCGAGCGGGGTTCGAACTTTTAACCATCGAGAAGTACAAAATGGGAAGCAGGTACTCTAACCACGAGGCCACAGACACTGTAGGTGACTCACGCGATAGGGGGTTCCCACGCGAATAAATTACATACAAAGTCAATGCAAAGAAACAGACGCAAACTCGCGGCAGGCGATGTGAATGATGCGAAACGGGCTGCGAACGTGCTTAAATCGCGTCTTCCGTGCAAGTTGAAAAAATTCAACGCGGGCGAGAAATTTGCCTTGCGCGAAAATAACGAACTATTGCCGCAAGTAATAAAGAGCAAGGAACGCGATTCATCACGTTTGGTCTGAACACAACATAAGTAAGTTGTAGTCTGGGAGTGAGATTAGCTGCACAGATCACACTAGGTGACATAATTAATAACGCGTTAAGATGATGAATTCTAATTAAAATCTTCACTCATTTTGGCGCCCCTAGCATTTGCCTACTCCGCCTATGCCCAGGTCCGGCCCTGAGCCAGCCCAAATCAAAAAGAAGGAGAAACTACAACGATCTATCCCCGGGTCCTGACACTAAATCACTTGTCATTTACAGTCCAATATAAAGTTGAAGTGCTTTATCATCAGTTTCTGAAGCGTTACAGATTCTGTTTGCCTGTGGTAGATAAACAGAAAGTGGTGATGCTGTCAGTTTTAGATGTGTTTATGGATTAATGTCTTATAATGTCGTCTTCAGTTGATGTGTTCAGTCTTTGATGTCTACAGGTTTTTGCTAGTTATTCTTAAAATATGAGATTGAAACATATTTCACAATTTGTGCCAAAAGACACTTTTGTCTGGAGCGTCACAACACAATTTCATAATTTGATCTGAGATTCTAATAAAAACAAGCCTTGCCTTAGTTTTAATTGAAAATACATTTGTTTTAGGGTTCACAGTGAAGGGTCCGTCAGGTCCTCTGGTTGTTCCTCTGGGAGGTTCAGTTCTTCTGCCCTGTTCTGTTGATTCACTCTCATCACTGGAGGATCTGGAGGTGGAATGGAAGAGATCAGACTCACAGACTCTCATTCATCTGTATCAAGATGGAGATATTAGACCAGATTCCCAGCATGAGGATTATCATGATCGAGCTCATTTCTTCACTGAGAACATTAAACAGGGAAACTTCTCTCTCCTGATGAAGAATGTGAGACAAGAAGATGAAGGACAATACACATGTACGGTTCACAGTGGACAAGAGTCTGGTGAAACTGTGGTGGAAATTAAAGATGTTGGTGAGTTTGATCTCATGAGTTCTTCACATCATGTTTAATAGAATTTTAGAAACAGTTTTATGTTTTACTTGATATGTTTTCAGAGCGATTGATAGTGTCAGGATCAGATCAGTCTTTATCAGTGTATGTGGGTGAAGACGTGACTCTGAACTGCTCTGTGGACTCTCACATCCCACCTGAACACATTGAAGAGGTTTCATGGAAGAAAAGAGTTAAAGATGAACACATCACAGTTCTGCTCTATCAAAACAACATCAGATGAGCTATACAGAGACAGAGTCGAGTTCTTCAGTGATGAAATCCACAGAGGAAACTTCTCTCTCAGACTGAAGAGAGTCAGAACTGAAGATAAAGGACTTTACATGTGTCACGTGTTTGCTGGACGATTCTCAGACAACACAACTATAGTACTGCAACAACTGGGTGAG
>NC_079900.1:2451526-2453502 GCF_024868665.1 Triplophysa rosa | reverse complement strand
TTACTTTAAGCCAATCATAAAACAAATTTAAACCGTTGTTTTTGAAATTTTCGTGTATCTTAGTCTTTAACCCGGTGATCGCGTCATGTCTTTCATATATGCTTTAACTTTTCGTCTGGAAAGTCCTGTTCATTTTCATGCTGTCCATGGATATTGACATACAATGGAAATTATTCAGTAACTTGGCGCAGTGATATGGTTTAACTATAATTCGGTTGACAAATCAGGAATTAAACATCATATAAATCACATTTAGTGCAGATCAGCACAGTGTTGCCAGATTGGGCAGTTCCCACCCAGTTTTGATTGTGCGGGTAAACGTTTGTTTGGACGAGTTTGGTAGTTTTCAGACATTTTATAAGCTAATTCATCCAATGTTCAGTTGTTTTTCAGCATCATGTTTAAGATGCAACTGACAGCCTGCTCCTGTTCTGCTTCTGTTTGTCCTGTATCTCTCACACCAGAGCTTCATTTGTGTTAAAACAAGTTTAATCTGTCACACTTGAGTTTAGATCCGGTGTAACATCTGTTTCAGGGATCCCACATCTCATGTGTTACTGAAAGATGTTCAGATGTTTCTTGAAAATAAGCCTAATAGTGACAATGCAAGTCGACAACTGCCAAGAGCTCCGGCGGCTTTATTTGAGTAAATTATTAGGATTGTTTCTGATAACTACAGTTTTTCATTTCTGATAGATGGAATGATGGACAACAAGTCGTTAAAATGATACTTTTTTCATCACTCGAGTGGTTGTAATTGAGAACCTTAAATGAGTAAATCACATAAGTGCACTGAGTTGGTTCGTCTGTCATGTGCTCAGTGTTATAAAAGTAACTGATATAAGCTCTTATGACTTGAGTGGATCCATCATTGCTCAAATGTTCCTTTACCTCCTGTATCACCTGTCCAATCCGTCACCACACCTTGTTTCAGGACCTCTAATGTCTATATTTTTTATAGACACCTGTCTATAAAAAATATGAAGTGAAATATATATTATTAATTAAACTAGCAATTAAACTATTATGAATTATTTTAAGCCAGGACTGGGCCTTAGTTAAATTAGGACATTAAAGTAGTTTCTACAAACATGCCTTGCAAATAAAAAACATTACTTGTGGGTTACATTTTGTCACGAAATTGACAGAACCCAAGCGCAGGCAACAAGGGGTTAATAACAATAACTTTTATTAAATAATAATAAAACAAAAACCCACGATGGGGAAACACGATAAAAATCAAAACAAGGAAAACAAACCAAAACAAACAAGGTCCAAGAGTAATACAAATAATAAATCCACAACCAACAGGAACCGGGAACAGGATATCCAACAACATCAAGGAGGACACTGCAAGGCAAGACAATGTATGACAAAGAACCGACACAGGCCTAGGAATACACAGGGCTTAAAAAGGGGAACACTAACAAGGGTTGATGACGCAGGGAGGGTGAAGGGCAGGTGACAAGACTCAAACAATAATGGAAAATGGCGGGAAGATAATGGGACAGGTGTGAGGGATTAAACACTAATGGGAATTAGACGGAGAAACAAGGGGGCGGGGCTAGAAGACGCGACACCGGAGAGAACGCATATTATGTCAAGGGGACAATAATACATCTCTCTCCCCACATAACAAGAGGTTTTGCCATGGTTCAGCCACAAAACCAAGAAATACATGACAAGAGAGGCAGAACCATGACATTTTGAGACAAAACAGTTCTAACATTTATTTTAGTCTAGGACTAGTCTTTACCCCGTATATGCTAAAATGATTTTACATTGTGAGAAGCACAGAGAACACGATCTGAATCTGAACTGGTCACGCTGTCCAATGGGACTTATGTTATCAGGGTTTCACTGTTGACTGCTGCTGGTGTTTGTCTCTATATGGTGTGGGATAGTTTTGTGGCAGTAAAAGTACTGAATTAAATATTGATCAAACACTTTGGACGTGTTTTTGTGTGTTTTGGTTT
>NC_079900.1:2443415-2450695 GCF_024868665.1 Triplophysa rosa | reverse complement strand
AAAAACAAACAAACAGAAACTCTCTAATCTAGATTGGTCTCTATTAATTGTTGAAATTATAATTTATGGCACTCACATTTATGGCTCCTTAAGATGAATCGCCTTCATTATTTAAGACTTTGTCTTAGACTTAGTTAAAAGGGTGTTTACAGTGATGTTTGCTTGTTTATGTTGTTCCTGTAGATCATCATGATAGCAGTACACAGATCGATTCCCATTGAGCACACAAACTGATCAAATGTATTGCTTGTAAAAACTGTAAGTTACTTTGGATAAAAGCATCTGCCAAATGCATAAATGTAAATGTATTTTCATAGTAAATAAAGAGGAAAAGCTTATGAGCACATATAACAATACACACGGTTTCATAAGGAATATTGTGTCATATCTCATGTGTGTTTTATGGAAGACAGAAGCACATGTGAGGATGTTAGATGATGCTGCTGAAATGTGGCTTAGTGACTGCAATTGTGACCCGCTTGTTGAAGCGTCTCCTAAAGACTTTTGACTTTCTGAAGTCTCCAAGAATAAGAGGGTGGGGAGGGGGGGCTTGTGTCCATCTTTAAGAAGTGTTTTAAATGCAGTTTGTTATCAGTCGATAAGTTTGTAAGTTTTGAGGTGCAAGCATTTAAAGTGTTTTTTACAAGGCCAGTTATTTGTTCTCTTATTTACAGACCTCCTAATTATAACAAGGAATTTGTCAGAGTTTTTATCTTCAATGATCATATGTTGTGAAAACCTTTTGGGTGATTTTAACATTCACATCTGCTGCTCTGAGAAGCCTCTGGTACAAGATTCTTTTAATCTCACGCAGTCTGTAGTTGGCGCTACACATAGGCAGGGTCACACCCTTGATTTGGTGCGCTCGTGGGGTGTCCCGGTGGCCGGGCTGACAATTGAGAATCTAGGGTTTTCTGATCATTTTGCAATTGAGTTTAATGCGACATTATCAGGGCTTCCTCTGAGACCTGTGTCAGTCGGCCATTGCGCTCGGGCAATAAATTCCTTATCGGACACTAAGTTATCCGAACAATATGATGCCCTCATGGCAGTTAGTGAGGTTAGTCTATTTAGTCGTTTTCTTCAGGTCCGCTAAGTTCATTTGAGCCAGTTTAATTTTTGGACAATTGCTCAACATCTCAAGTTAACTTCCTGCTCACTTGACATCATGCCACCTCGTTTGTTAATTCAGGTGGGATGCGGTGGGCCGTACGATACTCTCTGTAGTGAATTGTAGTCTAGCAGAGAGCATGCGTTAGTCCAGCCTCTCTTAAACCAGCTCAGACCGGGCTGTGTTGAACAATTACAGACCTATTTCTAAGGCTCTTTTCTAGCGGAAATGCTGGCGAAGGTGGTTCTCGACCAATAATCAACTTATTTGAATAAGAATGACATCTTTGAATCTCTTCAGTCAGGTTTTAGAGCGCAGCATCGTACAGAATCTGCCCTTCTTAAGGTGACTAATGACTTGCTGCTGTCGGTGGATTCCGGGGATTGGACGGCATTAGTGCTGCTTGATCTGACCACGGCTTCCTACATTTATAGTCTTCTAAAGGTTAAATGCATTTTTATGTTTGTATAATAAACAATTGTGTGCCACCGCTATACAAACTCCTGAACCCATCACTGTACTACACAAGATGAACTACAGGAACATAACACAACTGTAATTGACATTACTTACAGATTTCAATGAGTCATTTCATTCATTCATTAATATCATTTATTTTGTCTACATAATATGATATAAAAAATTTACATTTACTAAACTTTGTTACAAAAGTGTAACTCTGTAAGAGACAACACATGCCGGCTAGAGGAGAACCAGTGTGTGTTTTCTTATTGCTCTCAACATGACTGTAATGAAATACACGAGTTTAATAAAATCATGAAGCAGATTAAACTACTGAAGTAGTGTTGGGTTTTGATACGGATGGACAGAGTCATGATGTCCATCACATCTACACTAATAATCACAATAGAAATCTTTCTCTCACATGATATTGCTGAAATATTACATCTGTTAGATAAAATAATGTCTTGGAAAGAGTGAAACTCTGAATATAGTTATTATTGATTCATAAAGTGTTTGATTCTGTCTTTCTTTAGGTTTAGAAACATGAGTTTGTAGTTTTGACTTATTTGTGGTTATAGTTTTAAGAAGTATGTTATAATTTTCATGAAATTTAAGATGTAAGAAGATTAGTGTAACTCTGCTGGTTTAAAGATTACCCATAATGCATCTGGATGTGTATCTGATGTGTTGACAAGTCTGTTGACATTCATAAAAACAAAGAAAAATATTTATTGCCTGAAATGGAAGGGAGGTATAAATATTATTGAACAGGTTTATATATGTTTTTTATAATCTATATTGTTGTTGTACTTTCTGTTTTCAATTTTAGATTCAGTTCACCATCTTCGGATGTCTCTCGTCTTCTGTCCAAATCTCATCATGTGTTTTGCTTTTGTCTTCTGGGGTGTTTCTGAAGGTCAGTGTTTACAATATTTATATTACTCAAAATATTCATTACACATCTCTGTGCATTATACAGTAAATAATCAAAACCTCTTCTGTTTTTTTAACTTAGAAAATAATGTATTTAGCTGCAGAGTTCTTTAATGTTTGTCATTATTCATGTGTGTTTGTGTTTCAGGATCTGTGAGTGAGACGGTCTGCTGTTGTGCTCTTTATATTCTCAGACCTCTCCTGTTACTCTGGACGGCTCCGTATATCAATGATTTTAAAGGTTTGATGTTTGTTTGTGTATCAGATCAACGAATGAATTATAATATGAGATATTCAGACTCAATCTGTTCTCACTCTTATGCAGAACTGAAGCTTTATGTAATCTGTGTGTGAGTGAATTGTAAAAACATTTAAAACTGTTACAAATCTTATGACATCTTTCTGTTTTACAGACAGAAATAAAACACTGATACTGAAATACAGTTATGTTGCAGAATATTTTGTTTTGACAGCTGTTGTTTATTCAGGTAAACAAATCCAACACACTTTACAGACATTATCATGAACACATTATATTGTGCATTAACAAATTCTGTTTGTGCGATTCTGTTTTTATTGACAGAATTAAATAGTATCGAAAGATTTTAAACAATACAATATGTAATTCTAGTGACCTGTTTATTAATTTAAAGTAATGTTTGTGCTTTTATGTAGAATTGTTGATTTGATCTCCTCTGTCTTTCAGCTCTTTTTGCAAATACTTGGCAGAAACTTCTGAATTTTGCAGTATTTGACAGAGTCTTGGTATTAATCCTCTATGTTCTCATGTTTGTGTGCTGCTCCTGTAAAGCTGTTTACAGTAAGTGTTTCTGTATGAATATCTGTCATATGTCATCATATACCAGTGACATACTGAGTACTTTATATTCAATCATGTCAATATTCATATTTCTCTTATAGTTTTAGCTGCAGAGGTTGCAAACAGAAGTGGAACAATAATTAATATATTTGACATTGTTGCTGATCTGACCTTTGAAATTCTGCCGACATTACAATTCATCCTTCTGTTCTACACATTTGCAACCAGAGGAGGAGGTGAGTTCACATTTATCACTGATCTGGATTCATTTCATGCTTTATTTTAATTGAGAATCAAGTGTGTGTGGGATCAAAATGATGATAAAAGTCATTGTAACAAATCATTGTATCTGTCGAGTCGATTGAAACAGAAGCGCTGCAGAGGTCTCTGTATCTCCAGGGCCGTAACTAATGAAGTGAAATAAAGTTCAGATCAATTCATGTGACCCACACGTCCAGATAAACCACAACTAGTCCTGTAGAATTGAAGTTGACTTCAGTATAATTCATATAATGATCTTTGTCTCAGTAAAAAATCAACTCACAAATCATGTTCAACGTCAGTGTCACAGAATCTCTGCTTATTTCAGTATTTTAATAACCTACAATAATTATTGTGCCAGTTAATAACCTTTAATCACATATAAACTGTAAAGTTAATTGTGTATTTATTCTGTTCTCTTGAGAGTGGACCATCTCACTCACTTTATTATTGACAGTGATTGACAGGACAGAGTATATGAATAGATTTATAACTTTAAACAAAAGAAAAGTTGAGACGTCTCAGCCCAGAACACAAACAGACTTCAAACCAGAATCACAACCAACCAACAAATAACTATAACCAGGCAGTAGTGAAAGAGATTTATGGCGTTACGTGGATGTGAAATGTTTGTTGTCCCACACGAGAACGCCTCATCTTCAGTGAAACACTGTTAAACACATACTGAGAAACCTGAAGAGACATTTCAACATTATATAACATCACTGTTGAACACAAGAGTCTGTCCTTCAAGTGACTGAAAGCAAAGTGTTTGCAGATTGTAACTGTTCTGAAAAGCTTCTGAAAGTCGCTGTCAAAGAAATGCTGTTATCTGACAACACAACTAAACATTGCATTGATGACACATCTGACGATATTAAAACAGTACTAACCAAAACAACAACACAAAAGTCTCAGTGTCTGTCAGGAGAACAAGATTTTAAAGTTGAACTCCATTCTCAATCTGCCCCGACTCAAGAATCTGTGCTCGCAAAAACAGACTCACCCAAAACCAGAAGTGAAGTTTCCCAAAACTACTGTGAGCCAACTATTGTCACAAGTTGTGTGATTGACAGCATAGTTCACAGATTCAGTGTTTCCTGAAGGCATTGTTTTAACAAACAGCACCGTGAAGTTGTGTGGTTTATATGCAGGTTTATATACTTTTCAAATGTGTTTCACTACAGATTACAAAATACATGCTTTAAAAAGTCATTTGTAATGTATTTCGTTAGATTCTGTAACTTAATCTAAATACTTTAGAATACTTTAAAATACTGATGAGGTACGTAACACCAAGGGATCACCAAACAAATAAAACATTTTAGTTTAAACAACATTAGTTTTCTACAATATATCTTAAAGCAAAAAAGCAGACAATCTTAGAGAAAAGAAAAGGAGAAATGCTGATGCTCAAAAGGCAGCTCAAAGCATTAAGAGCTGGTGTGTAAACCTTTTTCAACTGGAGGCCAAATGTACTTCTTATGTCTTCTGGGAAACATGTGGTTATACTGTACATGCTTAATGTGAAGGGCAGAACCACATGAAGAAATATGATCTATAAACAAAATAAAACATCTAATGACCTGTTTAAACATTTCAACCCCTTCTCTGAATGCATTGTGTTTCATGGAAACTTGTTTCCATCACTAAATCTTTTCAGAATTGCGAGATTTAAACTCACAGTTGCGAGTTATGAAATCAGAATTTCATGAAAAACTCACAATGCGAGATCTCGCAATTTTCACATTTGTATAGTAAGTTTATTTCATGCGATTCTGACTTTATAACTTTATAACAATTCAGAGTGTTTTTCTCAAACTCGCAATTCTGAGAAAAAAATCAGTGTTTTTTCTCTCATTGGACTGACAGATGCAACTGTGAGTGTATATCTCTCACAATTCTAAGCAAATTAATCAGAACTGTGAGATATAAGAAGTCGCAATTACCTAAACAAATGACTTAAACAAGGGACTCGTACAACATGAAACCAGTCGTTGATCATTCAGGTAACCACAGACAAGATTCAAGGGTTTGTCCATTTTTTTATGTGGCAATTTGTATAAATTGGCTGAAATTGTGTAATGGAGTTTATGAAAACTTCTATTGCATGAAATAGCTTATTCAGAACACTACTAAATAAAATTAACATGCAATTTCTATGAACCCAGATCCCTCTTATTTTGTTAACATTTTTCCAATTTTGCATATTCTGCGAGGGGCATGAAAATGAGCAGATCTGTAGTTTGGGATGATTTTGCAGAATGTCAGAGTTAGAGAATCACAGATTGCTGTTTACATTCATTGCCCGTTACAGTTAATATAAAGTTGAAATGAAATAAATGCCATTGAAATTCCAAGTAATCACTCTGGTAATCTAAAATACTCTTCGGATGTAACTGTAATTGATTACCACATTTAAAAAGTAACTGTAATGAAATACAGATACTCAAATGTTGTATTTTAAATGGGTAACTAAGTTACATGTATTTTGTTACTCGCCAGCCCTGTTTCTATGACAGATCTGGAGGTGCGGACAGAAGCAGTTTCTTGTTTGAATGAAATATAGACTTACATAGATCTTGATCTTTAGCAAAATAAGCAAATAACAGTGCAGTGCATTCTATATCCATTATTCTGAATATATACTCATTTCATTTCACATTTAGTTTGTCAAGAGAATTAAAGCATTGTGAGCAGGTGTGTGTGTCCTCTAGTATGACGGGGTGATGGAAGAGAAAACTAAATGAACAGGAGATAAAAATGAGTCTTCAGATGCCATGTTTGTTTACATCAATAATCTGACATTAATTCAGTCTGAACAGAGTTATTACGTCATTACACCATCATCTGTGTGACGTCATCCATTATATTATTGAACCCTTGTGGTTTGAATGAGGGATGTGGGAATGTTTTCAGGAAACAGACTGCAATGTTGTTGTTTGGTTTCTTTTTCTTTATTCACCGTCTTTACCTCTTTATTTATTTCATGTTGAAGTGTGGTGAAATAAAAATCACTACAAAGGGGTGTCACATGATTTCTAAAAGTTAGGAAACCGCTGCAACATTTGATTAGTTGAGATACATGATCCTCTTTTCTCTGTCCTGAACCCATCAGTTTGATCTTCTGTTCTGTTGAATGATCTTAATCTGAACAGAGAAGAGAAGCTCACGGCCACTACAGTACATGCTTCATAATCATCAACATTCTGTTTTGCTTTAATAAACCAACAAACTCTTTTAAACAGATCAATTGATTTGTAGCAGCTTGTTAACAGATTCAAGATTTAAAAGCAACATGAAGAATAACGTTGATGAGAAGTTTATCTGGTTTATGTGGAGTTTGACTCAAGTGATGAATTAAACTGGAACTGTGTTCATGTCTAAACTTTATTATAATAACAGTTAAGGAGTAAAATACAGTTAAGAGCCGTGATTCTCTTTCACCCTGAAACTATCAAATATAACAGAAGAAACACACGACTGTAAATCAGAGGACATGTAAATAAATGTTTCATCTGTCCTGTAATGAACCATCAGTGTCTCATCCACAAGAAAACATCAATGATATAAACAACATTTCATTTACATCAAGAGAGTTATCAAGTGTCTATAGCTACTGTACTTACTGTACTTGTGTTATATGAACCTGACAACTATTTAAATATCAAAACTATATGATATATGCAT
>NC_079900.1:2440970-2442098 GCF_024868665.1 Triplophysa rosa | reverse complement strand
CTGTAAGTATCTGCTGAGTTATGATGTGATTGTTATAAGTGCATTCATATGTTCTGTGTGATCATCAGTGTTGGCAGTAAAACAGTTCAGTCATCTGATTATTTCTTCTCAGTAACACAGAAATCAAATGTAATGTTGTGTTTCATCTGAGATTCCTGTAATCAGATTGTGTGATTTACTGTATTTACTGCACACTCATGTTTGTTACGAGGTTAACACGCCTCTAAGAGAATAATAATGAATAATAATATCATAGAGTAATATAAAGAACAGTATTTAATCTGTCTGTGACGGTGTGATTTAGTGATCATTAGACAGATTTATTGATACACACACATCTGCGCTGTCATCCCGTTACAAAAGCTTTAAGTGTGACGATTATTATAGTGTTTCTGATAAATGTACGAGTACAACATTGACTACATTTACAGCATCATTGTGTCTGGAGAGAGATAGAGACACAACATTTATCTGTTTATTTGTGTTTGATTTTGAAAGGAAGAATACACAACATAGAATATATATATATACAGTATGAATGCATTAATATGATTCTCGTGCTTCATGATCATAATTTCATCCTAATATTAACTGATGTTGAGACATTCACATAAACATTCACAACAAGTAAACATCAATGAATGTAAGAAACTGCACAATTTACCAAACAAAGACATTTATTAGATACCGCAAAATAAACAAGACTACCAGTTTCAGTCAACAAAACATTTATTATAGAATATATTGAGAAAGAGGAGATGAGCTCATTCATCCTCTTACAGGGAGAGAAAGACGTCCTTTCAAGCGTATCTACTGATCTATAGGAACTAAAACTGTCAGATAAATCACTTTTATTGTCAAGTGCTGTGGGTTTAACTGGACCAGGAATATGTTTAGTGTGTTTGTACTTAACAATGACATTCACATGTACAAACAATAAATGACATAATATATCAATATCAAGAAAAGAGACATTCACTGAACACCGGTGGATGTATAAAGTGGGCTCAGTGTAAAAACACACAGTATGAGATGAATTTCAACAGTTCTGTATATGAGACAATATTTGTGTTTTTGTGTAAAGTGTAGTGTCTGTATAAGTGGTCGTGTGTGTTGTTGATGAGGTCA
>NC_079900.1:2437873-2439428 GCF_024868665.1 Triplophysa rosa | reverse complement strand
GGACCTCAATTTTGGTCCCCACAGTGACACGAGTCCCCATGTGTTGGTGTGTATTCAGGTTTAGGTCCCCACCGGGATATACAAACATGAACACACACGCACGCACGCACACACACACACACACACACACACACCCTCACACACACACACGCGCACGCACGCACACACCCTCACACACACACACACACACACACACGCACACACACGCACGCGCACGCACACACACGCATTAAACTGTATTAGAATATCTCCTTATGACAGACACGTCCGATAGAGGTTTGCTGGTTATGTCATATTATTTCCCTTTATTAAATAAGACAAATGAAAGAAAAAAAACATTTGTTAACACTTGGGGCTCTCTGCACCTGTGACATTAGAGATATCTCTTGCTTTACACTTCTCTATCAAAGTTCTTTATTCTACTGTATATGTACTGTACGAGTACATGAAAAAACTTTCTTGTGTGCTTCTCCACAGATGATAGACACAATACAATAGACATTACTGCAATATACACAAACATACACATATGTACAGAAATGACAAAATGTACAAGAATAACAAAAAAATAGAACATAATAATCATTTAACAATATAACAATACGTATCAAGACAATAACACAAGAAGGTGATCAGTTACAGAAGTAACATTGTTGACATCATAAAGTGAATCATAGAGTCACATGAAGCCATAAACATGAAGAATTAATAATTAAATTCATCACTTTATTCTGTCAATCAAGTGTTAAAAAGATAAGTGTTTATGTTCACTAGTGAATGTGTTCATCAAACAAAAGTCACAGATGCAGTTATTTCATCATCTCAGCAGTGAAACACTGAAGTGAACGAGGTTCAGTTCTGTGTCGCCTCATGACATGAATCACATCTGCTTTCATGAGAGCGTCTCTTTCTCACTGTCAATGAAATATTACACAATTACACTCAACATGTTTTTACATCATTGTGTTTTTGTGTTCAGTATTACAAACTGATGGAACTACTGATGTATATAAATCTGTATATGTAGTGGATTTATATACATCACTTTACCAACACTGATTATTCATATATTTATCATCATCAGTCTTCATTAATAAATGACTTTGATCTCTGTCTTTGATGGGTTTGAGTTGAACAAGATCTTTAATTCTTCAGTGATTTCTTGATAATATCATCATAATCTGTGTTTAGATGTTTAATCTGATATCTGATCATCTTGTGTTGAGTGTTAAACTCTGATGAACACGGTTTGTGTTTGTATGTAAAGTGTTATTCATGAAAACATTCTCACACTTTTTCAGTGTCAGATGAGGTCTTGAGTGCACTGATGCTCATTGTCACATTAGTGATGAACGCAGTAATGATCGGCTTTATCATCTTTACACTGGAAAATCAAACAGGTATGAACATATTTTAACAACATAAGAAATTGAAACATAATGTTCTTAATCTAGAAAATATAATCAGACTTTACCAACACTTCAGGAACTTCTTCTTTAGACACAACACTTACATACAGGAATATACAGAACTGTGTGGAGGTTTAAGACACTTG
>NC_079900.1:2416168-2437709 GCF_024868665.1 Triplophysa rosa | reverse complement strand
GTTTAAAAGAAAGATTTACACTGTTACACATTAAATATGAATGTAATGAGGCATTTTTACATTACATTTGAAGGACTGAAATATCCCACAGATGAAACGTAAAACAAATTAATAAAAAAATCTACACATTACAAAGAGTCTGAAATAAATATTGGCCATGGCCTCATTTTCTCTGTTTATAGTAGAATAACTATTTAACGTCTGTGTTTAAATGATGATGTTGTTAAAGCATTGTTTGTCTGTAAAGTTGATTTGTGCAGTAATGTCTTGATCTTTGTCTTTCATTACAGGTTTTCATCGTTTTGTTTCTCTGTATGTGTTTGGATCAGTTGGTGTTGTTTTGATCGGCGCTGTTGTTCTGATAACAGAACTGACACTGAAAACAGGTGAGAAAACACAACACTTTAATATCAGAGTTTTAACATCTATTAACAAGATTCAGTGCTGTAGGTCTTTATTGAGACACTGAATACAGAAATATCTCAAATGATTGAAATCAAACTATTCTGAGCTGAATTTAAAGCACATAAACATTTAAATCATTATTTCTCATCTGTAGTTAAGTTTATTATATTTCCTGTGATGATAATATATAATTATAAATGTATTCTCTTTGTTTCTCATCAGTTAATGGCGAGCGTGCAGTGATGGATCTGAGATTTATTCTCTTTCCCTCTGAATGTTTCTTCTTATTGTCTGTGGTGATTTCAGGACAACTTTCATCCAGTGAGTAAAAACTCAACTTGTTCATTTAAACCATCAGGTGACATTATATGAGCTGATCTTCTGATGTGTTTTCTTTTCATTTGACCCAGGAACGTTTGATAAAGCTTTTGTATTATTATGAATATACATCTGACCAGTCATGAGTCTCTTGTAAACACTTGATCATTAGATTTGTTGTCCTGTTTTTGTCTTGTGTGAAAGTGTGTGATGTGAATCATGTATCTCACACGAACTGTGTGTGTGCGCGTGCGTGTGTGTGTGTGTGTGTGTGTGCGTGTGTTGATCTGTAAGCTTGTGTTTGATTGACAGTAAATGTGTAATAGCTGATAGATTCAGAACACACAACAGAAGCTGCTTGTCATGATGTCATGATTTCTGAACTGAATATCTTTTCTCTCACTGTTCTGATCTCACAGAGATTCAAGCGTGTCTGAAGTCTTGTCAGGTCAGTATCATTTATAAAACTGCATTGATGTGAGACTTTTAGCTTCATATTACATGTTTCCTGAAAATCACACCGTTTAAATAACATGTTTTGCTCTTAACACAGACGAGAATGAGAACTTTAGCCAACAGATNATGCTTCCTGCTGCTGACCAACTTTATGGAGATGCAGATTTCATTTTCCAACAGGACTTGGCACCTGCACACAGTGCCAAAGCTACCAGTACCTGGTTTAAGGACCATGGTATCCCTGTTCTTAATTGGCCAGCAAACTCGCCTGACCTTAACCCCATAGAAAATCTATGGGGTATTGTGAAGAGGAAGATGCGATATGCCAGACCCAACAATGCAGAAGAGCTGAAGGCCACTATCAGAGCAACCTGGCCTCTCATAACACCTGAGCAGTGCCACAGACTGATCGACTCCATGCCACGCCGCATTGCTGCAGTAATTCAGGCAAAAGGAGCCCCAACTAAGTATTGAGTGCTGTACATGCTCATACTTTTCATGTTCATACTTTTCAGTTGGCCAAGATTTCTAAAAATCCTTTCTTTGTATTGGTCTTAAGTAATATTCTAATTTTCTGAGATACTGAATTTGGGATTTTCATTAGTTGTCAGTTATAATCATCAAATTAAAAGAAATAAACATTTGAAATATATCGGTCTGTGTGTAATGAATGAATATAATATACAAGTTTCACTTTTTGAATGGAATTAGTGAAATAAATCAACTTTTTGATGATATTCGAATTATATGACCAGCACCTGGATATCAGAAGATGAAGAGCATCATCGCGGTGTCTGTGCTGAGTGTGCTCGTTTTTATCTGAACAGCTGCACGTGTCACTCATCCCTAAACCCGCCACTGATAATAATTACTCATTCAATCTCAGTGAGTGCTGGTCACTTGTGGATTATATTAAAGAATTAGATTAAAAAGTTTATTTTTATCATTAATATTGTGTTAATAAACCATTTTTTAGTAGTAAAAGTGTTTTTTGGTCTTATTAATGAACATCGAAAAAGCCTTTGATTAGCTCATTCAGTGTTTGATCACGCTGATCCGAGTTCTGTAGGACAGTCGGTTTTTAATCCTGATCATTATAATCCAGATGAAACGTTTTGATCAACTCATACAGGAGCGGGTTGACCACCTCTGACTGTTACAAATGGTAGACAGGGGAAAGACACAAGGATTATCCCTGGATTACTTAGTTTTTTGTTTGTTTGATACCGAAATTTACTTTAGCATAAAATACAAAAACAAATGACCCCTCGTTTGTCCATCTGCTTCAACACAGCTTTACCAACTCCTGAGAAAGAAGTAAAGAGAGAGAGAGAGATTAGTAAATTGCATCTCTGTAATATCATTTTATTGACCTTTCACTTTAAAATACTCCTAAAATAAGAAAACAGGGCATATACTGCTCTGATTGAGACTTTTATGATCATTCATTTCTAACATTGAGCCTAATCTTTGTCCGTGAAATCATTTTGCTGTAGAACAGAATCTAACGGAACAATGGACTTGGTTTGGTGTAGGTCTGTAAAAATTAATCCTACGTAATAACAGATCCGCAAAAATGCCAATGTCTTATTCAACATTACAAACAATGTCAAAACAAATGGACATTAGCACATAAATAAACACGTTAAGTAATATAGTATACCAACCCTCTATGGACACAATGAAGCTCGAGTCGCCATTGGCTGGTTCATTTGATTTATTACTCGCCAGACTTTTTACATAAAATGCATGAACGCAAACGAACAAAAAAAACATACTTTATCTGAAATTTTCTTTGTTCCCATATTAATTTGATTTCTCATTGCTTAGTAAATGCTAGTATTTTTTTTACTTTACTTGCCTGACCTTTTAAAGGAAATGCATTAAACAATGCAAATGAATAAAAGGACATAAAGGAAACATACTCCTCTACATTTTTTTGTTTCCATATTAATTTTCCATTGAATCTACCATTTCATCCAAAGTAAAGTAAAGAAAGAAGACCATTTGATGTGATGGGTCGATTCTCTTTACACACCGAGACGTTGAGTGCGTAATAAAAAGCGACAGGGGGCGCTCTCGGCTAGAAGACGGTGAACTTTGTTTAACATTCTTAACAGCAAGGGGTCAGTTTGATCAGAAGTCAAAGCCATCTAGACCAACTGCTTGATCATTTGGAAAGCTCCTGAAAGCTGTAAGTACATCCTAAGTACATCCTGCACAGAGAACCCGGAAGTCGGAACCCGGAAGTCACACCCTGCGTTCCAATTCGCCTACGTATACTAGCCCTAATAGTAGGTACTTCTGAGTGCATGGCAAAAGAGATTGCACAAACTGGGACATACTAACAGGAAGCGGAAGTGGCCGTTGTTGCCTAGACAACATTGTGGCCAATAACTGTCACACACATCAAAATACAGCTCTTCATTCCATTAAGGTATTTATTCATTCATTATTTCATATGTAATGTTTACTGTATACTTACATTTGTTAATTTAGTGACGCATCAGTTATATAATTTATTAATGCAGTGGAGCGTCACTAAACTCCGCCTACTCGCGATGAGTTATGGGTAATATCAGCCGTTAGAGTGTGCATCATTCTGCACTTCCAATTTCTACCGGAAGTAGTAGACCATCCGGGAATCTTTGGGATATTATTTTCAACATACTACGATTTGGGACATGTTAATTCTACTTTCGAATACACAGTTTTTTATACTTCATTCTCTTTATTCTATTATAAACATTTGATAAAGTACTTTTAGTTATTCTTTTCATCAGATGTGGAGCAAGACAGGCGTCTGTTCCATGACACAAACTCGTAGTTTGTCAATGTACCAGCTGTGTCTCGTTTCGTAAGGCAGCGTCCTTGTGTCCTCCATAGGTCTCATCCTCTAAAGCAGAGGTCCCCAACCCCTGGGTCGCGACCCAGTACCGGGCCGTGAAAGAGCCGTTGCCGGGTCGCAAGAATGTGCTAAAAATCCCTGTTACGCCACTGTATATTTTTATTATGCCTTGGCCCTTTAAGAGCGACCGTTCAAAATTACACAGAGGGCGCGTTTTTTAAGCAATGATTAGACTTTCCGTGTTCAGCCAGAATTAAAATGAGTGCCAAACAAACATCGCTCGAAGGTTTCTTTAGTGGAGGACGTAAGAAAAGACCAAGTGATGGGGATTCAGAGACAATTAACGTTACTTACGAGAAAAAGGGGAAAAAGAAAGCCACCTTTAACCGAAAATATGACGATTCATATCTAAATTATGGGTTCGTCGCTACCGGCAGCTCACAAGCTCCAAGCCCTATGTGTGTAATATGTGGAGATAAATTAGCGAATGAGTCAATGAAGCCCTCAAAATTGCTTCGACATCTTGAAACTAAGCACCCAGCACTGAAAAACAAACCCTTTGATTACTTTGAACGAAAAAAACGTGAACAAATAGGGCAACAGCAACTGCTGAAAGCCAATACGTCGACAAACGTAGCTGCACTGAGAGCATCATACTTGGTGGCTGATCGTATCGCTAAAGCTAAAAAGCCTTTCACTATTGGGGAGGAATTGATTTTGCCGGCTGCCAAAGACATTTGCCGTGAGATGTTTGGCGAAACTGCAGCTAACAAAATAGGCCAGATTCCTCTTTCAGCTACCACTGTCACAAGGAGAATTGATGACATCGCACATGACATCGAAGAGCAATTGTTAGAAAGGATTAACGAGTCACCGTGGTATGCACTGCAAGTCGACGAATCGACCGATGTTGACAACAAGGCAATACTACTTGTTTTTGTGCGATATATATTTCAAGACGATGTGCACGAGGACATGTTGTGTGTGCGCTCAATGCCAACTAACACAACTGGGGCAGAAATGTTCAAGTCTTTGAATGACTACATATCAGGGAAACTTGACTGGTCATTTTGCGTTGGAATATGCACAGACGGAGCTGCGTGTATGACTGGCCGACTGTCCGGCCTCACTACCCGGGTTAAAGAAGTTGCCCCTGAATGTGAACCTACACACTGTGTCATACATCGGGAAATGCTGGCTAGCCGTAAAATATCACCAGAACTACACTCTGTGCTGAATGACGTTGTTAAAATAATTAACCACATCAAAGCAAATGCCCTCAACTCCCGAATTTTCGAACAGCTTTGCGAAGAAATGGAAGCAGAACACAAACGCCTTCTGTTACACACGGAAGTCAGGTGGCTTTCTAGGGGGAGATCTTTGGCGAGAGTTTACGAGTTAAGAGAGCAGATACAGATATTTCTTTCAGAAAGAAAGTCACCACTGGCAGCAAACTTTGGTGACGACGAATGGATAGGTAAACTTGCATACCTGTGTGACATCTTCAACCTGTTGAATGAACTCAATTTGTCCCTTCAGGGGAGAATGACAACTGTCTTTAAGTTGGCAGATAAAGTGTCTGCATTCAAAGCTAAATTGCAGCTCTGGGGACAGCGTGTGCCAAGGGGTACATTTGACATGTTTCCAACATTATCTGGACATTTAGGAAAGAAGAAACCTCAGCCATCTCTCTCCCAGCTGATCTGTAACCACATAGCTTCACTGTCAGTAGAGTTTGAACGTTACTTTCCAAACTCGAGCGATCCAAGAATCGGAAAAGAATGGGTTCGTGATCCTTTTGCAAATATGCCCCACGAATCATCCACGTCGGTTCATGATGAGGACCAGCTCATTGAAATTGCAAATGATGGGGGACTAAAGAACATTTTTCAGACATCCTCCCTTGCAGGCTTCTGGATAAAATTAAAAGCGGAATATCCAGCGATAGCTGCGAAGGCTCTGAAATGTTTACTCCCTTTCCCAAGTTCATACCTTTGCGAAGCAGGGTTTTCTGTACTGACAGCAACAAAAACAAAGTTACGAAGCAGGCTGGACATTTGCAACACACTTCGCGTCTCACTGTCACCCATCTCTCCTCGTTTGGACAGTATTATTGCAGGGAAACAAGCCCAAGGCTCCCATTAATTGAGTTATGGTGAGTTTGTAAAAGGCTTTGTTTGTAACGTTATATTTAGAAGTTCTACGAATTAATGTAAATTAAGTTGACTTTGTAATGTTTTATTAAGTTGTATGAAGTTGGAATGACGGCGAAGTTCGACGATTTCATGTAAATTAAATTGACTTTGTAATGTTTTTATTTAGTTGTTGTATGAAGTTGGAATGAGGCGAAGTTTGACGATTTAAACTAAATTAAATTGACTTTGTGATGTTTTATTTTTACGCAGTTGGCATGAATGCGCAGCTTGACTTTAATGGAAATTAAATGTTAAATAAATTAATAATAAATAAGTACGTAATATGTAGTTATTTATTCACAGTAATGAGTAATTATTTTCATTGTACTTCCCTCCACCCCCACCAGCCGGTCCGTGTGAATATTTTTAAAACAAAACAGGTCCGTGGTTTAAAAAAGGTTGGAGACCGCTGCTCTAAAGGGTGCGGTAAACGGAGGATCCTCAACTTAGAATTAAACGAGACGTCCTTCGTAGGACATACTGGCATAAAAGGAAACAGGAAGTACCACGTTGCTATGACAACACGTTGCACTCGCACACCTGTCAAATTAATTAAAATGATTTCTACATGATTTAAGAGGTAAAACGTTGGTTAATTTCTACCCTAAACAACGCAAAAGAGTTAAACAAATATACAATTTTTGCCTTAAGGTTTCAAAACGTTTAAAAATCACTAAACACTAAATATGCCTGCTAAGATTAAAAAAACGTGACACAAATTGTAAACTGTTAACATTTAAACACCACATATTTGATTGAATGTGCAGATGTTGCCGTTTATTCAAATACGTTGGCCGACGCAAAGAATTGTGGGTTATCTCTAGCAAGGAAGGATCCAGCTCATGTGTCCTCCGAATTCCTGTCAAAGAAGGTCGCATTTGAAGGGTGCCTCCGGAGAGTCCTACCTGCTTTTATGAAACGAGACAGCCTCGATGACGCAGCAGCCTTCGAATGAGACCTCTGGAGGACGCAGCCTTACGAAATGAGACACAGCCGCCGTTTTATCTCCTTCAGCATCACAGCCAACAGCAGAGCAGTCTGAAGAGCTCACAGCGTGTGAGGTGTCCATATAGTGACTGCAGAACAAACGACCACTGTTGGGCAAGTTACCTCCAAGATGTAATAAATTATAAATTACTACTTACTGTCATTTAAAAGTAATTAGTTATATTACAATATTACTGTCTTTGAATTGTAATGCGTTTAATCAAAATAACCACGGAAATATGACCACCCTGCTGAAAAAACCTCCACAGAAATTCTAATGGTTTCCATTATAACTCCATTGGAAACCATTAGGTTTCATTAAATACCTTTTTTGTAGTGTGTTTTGGACATTATTTGTGTATGATTTAATGGTCTTTTGTTTCCATTACAATCAATAAAATTCCCATCATAACCATTAAATCCAGTAGAATTAATGTGATGGTTTCTATCGCTTTTTCAGCAGTGTAGGCATTCTAAAATGTTAAAATATTATACTTAGGCGGACAATCCGTATCAAGGCAAACAATGTGCATCAGTGCGTTGTCGAGCGCCCACATTCGGCGTTTTCAGACGCGTTTAAATACTCGAGTGAAATATATGGAGCTTCAAATATAAGAGGCACAGAGAAGGCTCATGGCACAATTTAACGAACAATCGCTGTCAGAATCGCAAAAGTAGACAAACGGCCATCTGGTGAATTATGGTAGAGGTAGAGCCCACTATAATGCAACCTATAGCCTGATGACAGGGTAAAACGCAGAACATCTTTCTACTTACTTTCGTTTTGTTTCTATTCTTGTAGAATCCGTTGCATTCATTTCAACCGTCGGATTTCAGTAACAGGAAATAGTATTACAGTCACAGGACAGTATTTTAATCACAGATTTGTTTTTTTCTGGGAATGGAACGTGTTGGTAAATTATAAAAAAATAATTTCAGGGGGGAAAATATGTTGTTGTAACGTGCGTTACTGAGATTGTAACGGGTATAATATTACCCACATTTTTTTAGTAATGCGTTGCAGCTAAAACAAATATATTATTGTAATATCGTTACTTTTGGAATGCGTTACTCCCAACACTACAGACGACTCGAAGTGATACATCACCTGTTGCTCTGCATTGAGGTGTTCTTCATGACAGACTGATTCCTGAGATCTGGATTCTCTGCTTCAACAGAGAGTATCTGCTCATTCTTGCTGTTTCAGCCCCAAATTCTCTAGTTTCATGCATTTCCTATAGGTGCTTCTATATGCTTCATGCATTTCCTACAGGTGCTTCTATATGCTTTATGCATTTCCTATAGGTGCTTCTATATGCTTCATGCATTTCCTACAGGTGCTTCTATATGCTTTATGCATTTCCTATAGGTGCTTCTATATGCTTTATGCATTTCCTATAGGTGCTTCTATATGCTTTTTATGCATTTTCTATAGGTGCTTCTTATGCTTTTTTGCATTTCTATAGGGCTTCTTTAGCTCCGCTCAACTGTCCAGCTCCTCTGATGATTGTAAGGGATCGAGTCTAGTTTAACTTTCCGCGTCTGCGATCTTCTGAACGTGACATTCTTGTTGTTGTACTGATGAGGGCAGCGATGTTGAGTGCGCAGGTTATCTTCCTCTTAGCAGCCGGTGCCTTTTTCTGAAAATGGACGCGTCAACATGCCAGAACAGCTTGGATGGTTTTCAGTTCTGGGGTGGTTGGATCTTTTTTTAATCTGTATAGGCCACCAGCAGGCTCCTCGTTCTAGTCTCTGCTTAGTGAATCAAGCTGAACAATGGTTTGGGTCTATACTGAAAATCTCATGAAACTTCACAAAATATAATTGATTACTTAGTGAATTAAATTTTAGAGCAGAATAGTACCTCAGTTACATCTGCGCCAGAACTGTTGAGACTTTTTACTTATAGCTTTCTGAAGTTTTTTCCTCTTTCATTGTTTCAATGTTTTGGTTACTTTGCACCATGTTGTTGGAATTGAATCTGCATTACTAATTGGTAGGCAGGAAGCATCAGAAGCGTCTCGCCTGGGCTAAAGACAAAAAGGACTGGACTGCTGCTGAGTGGTCCAAAGTTATGTTCTCTGATGAAAGTAAATTTTGCATTTCCTTTGGAAATCAGGGTCCCAGAGTCTGGAGGAAGAGAGGAGAGGCACAGAATCCACGTTGCTTGAGGTCCAGTGTAAAGTTTCCACAGTCAGTGATGGTTTGGGGTGCCATGTCATCTGCTGGTGTTGGTCCACTGTGTTTTCTGAGGTCCAAGGTCAACGCAGCCGTATACCAGGAAGTTTTAGAGCACTTCATGCTTCCTGCTGCTGACCAACTTTATGGAGATGCAGATTTCATTTTCCAACAGGACTTGGCACCTGCACACAGTGCCAAAGCTACCAGTACCTGGTTTAAGGACCATGGTATCCCTGTTCTTAATTGGCCAGCAAACTCGCCTGACCTTAACCCCATAGAAAATCTATGGGGTATTGTGAAGAGGAAGATGCGATATGCCAGACCCAACAATGCAGAAGAGCTGAAGGCCACTATCAGAGCAACCTGGGCTCTCATAACACCTGAGCAGTGCCACAGACTGATCGACTCCATGCCACGCCGCATTGCTGCAGTAATTCAGGCAAAAGGAGCCCCAACTAAGTATTGAGTGCTGTACATGCTCATACTTTTCATGTTCATACTTTTCAGTTGGCCAAGATTTCTAAAAATCCTTTCTTTGTATTGGTCTTAAGTAATATTCTAATTTTCTGAGATACTGAATTTGGGATTTTCATTAGTTATCAGTTATAATCACCAAATTAAAAGAAATAAACATTTGAAATATATCAGTCTGTGTGTAATGAATGAATATAATATACAAGTTTCACTTTTTGAATGGAATTGGTGAAATAAATCAACTTTTTGATGATATTCTAATTATATGACCAGCACCTGTATATATATCCATTTTCATTTTTTGGTTTGACTTTGTTAGCTAAAAGGCCATGGCTTTCCAAATGTTAAAAGAGGTGGAAACGGAATCCTGAAAGGCTAACTGTAATTTGGAGAAAGGCCTTTCAATACTAAACTGTAAGAGGAGGCTGATGATCACAAAGACATTTTTAAGGAATACAGTCTGTATGAAAAACCTTAAGTTTTTTAATGTATTTTTAATGTAAATGGATTTAAAGTTATAATAAGAATTTAAATTTGTGAACAGTGTGCGGAGGAGTGAGGAAACGAGGAGGCATATTGAGAAGCACACATGGTGTCTAATGATGGTGAATGAGCTGCAGGTGTGTCTGGAGTTGAGTATTGTGGAGATGACTCCCTCATGTGTCGGTCCTGCTGAAATACATCATTTAATATCATGTGTTGTGTGTGTCAGACAGGAGTCTACTGATACTTGACAGGATTATCAACTTGTTTTGGACACTTGCTGCAGTTGTAACTATATATGTCATTGTTTTTCACCTCTTGTTCTGTGTGTGTTTGGGGTTCTCTGTTTCTCAGTTCTTTGCTGTTTAATGTGCAATGATGAACTTTGGGAATTACTCTGATTGTTGTGGATTTATGCCGTTTGGATCATTTTGATCTTGCACTGTTGCTTAAATAATTGTGGATTTATTTTATGGACATTTTTATCTTTTGAAAAATGATATGCTGTGATCTGTTTACATTCTCACAGACAATTATTTCATATTTACTGCCACGAATGATCATCTTACATAAAATTTGAAATCCGCATTTGGAGTGTTATTTTTGATTTACATTAATGTTCATTTATCTTTGAGATTTAGATGAGTTTGTTATATTTTTGAGTTTTGTGGTGCCTTTGCATAGGATGTGGGAAGTTGAGAACTTGTGAGTTGAGAACTCAAATCAAAATAGGAAACTTTTACATATAAAAATCATGTTTGTTTAACAAACAATGATTTGGCACAAACATCGATTAATTATGCTGAATAAACATAACTTTATTATGTGCAACCGACGGACATTTTTTTTATTAATTTAATAGTTTTCAAGAGGATACCTTTTGTGCGCAGAGTATCCTTTTAATTCTCTGACTCTGGATCAGTGTGAGCATCTTTAAAAGGATCAGGATCCAGATAACATGGATTATAACGACTCCATCTCACGAAACGAGAGAAAATGGCAACACGGACATAACACGAGGTGCAAACGGGTAATACTAAACAGATTAAAACACATTTGTTTGGAAAACATTTAAAATAAAAACAATACATAAACTACACTGTTGCAGTTGTAAATGTACAGTTTTGTTTTCAGTTCGGAAATTCAGAACAAATGTTGGTAAAATAGGTTTCAATAAAAGTAAAGAAATAAAAATTATGTGAAAGGTTTGTCTCAGATCAGTATAAGAGACCAAACTCTGATATTCATTGTTAGAGAAGAAGTTGAGTAACTGATCTTAGTTTAAGGGGTTAAACAAACATCACGCACTCTGAAGCGACAGTCATAGGACCTTAAGAAAAGAAGGCTCTCTAAATTACTGCCTGAATAAAACAATGTCGTTAAATTCAAGTAAATAGTTTTTTTCATTTTAAACATATAGTAGTAAATATAAGAATTATATTTCTATAATTTATACTACTTTACATACTAATACTAATATATGCTACTTTATTAATTTAAAATTGGACGTTATCGGCGTTTCGTTTCATCCATTAGTGGCTACCGCTTGAGTCAAATAAAACCCTGCTTTAGACTTCATTTTATAAATATTATAAATGTATATCGTTGTATTTATTTTAAAACATTGAAAAGCTCCCTCCAGTAACTCGAGCCACATCACGTACTTGGTACTCAAGCAGAACAGCGAAGCAGTGCATTATGGGAATAGTAGTTTGTTGATCCTTTTTAGTTTCCCAATATTGTAATTATGTTGTTCAGCTTAGTATGTGTTTTGCAATGTACGTATATTTGTTTTATTATTACTCAAATGTACAGTAGCTACAAGACAGGGAACAGCACAAAAAAAAACATCTTAAGGCACATCCAAAAAGGTAAACACACAAAGACCAACAAATCCAAAAAGCAAGAGTAGCCTACATTAAAATAATAAAAAATGTAGATAGAGGCACATAAACTTAGAGACTTTCTATTTGGTTTCTTAAAATAATTTGAGCTCCTATAAATTATCTAACAAAAACACAAAATTAAATTAAATGATGTCTTGCATTTTTTATTTGCATTTATGAATAGACTGAAATTTACCCAACAGTTAAGTGTTCTTATTATATTATAGGCGTGGCGCCTATATTTCATACAATAAATATTTCCTGATCACTTGACTGACCCAGTCCTTTGCGGCAATTTAAAGTGAAAGTACAATAATGAAACTGAAAGTAACAGCGGGTCTGGCGACATCTTATGAACATGTACCTCCGTCAGCATAAATATTTACTTCACGGTAGTTTATATTAGACATGCTTGTTTTGTATAACATTGTTTATTTGAAGATGTACCTGCGTAACTTTCTTTTAATGTCAGCGCTGCTGCTGATCGCTGATGGTAAGTGTTATTTATAACGAGGGAGTTTAACACGCCTTACTGCTCTCTCTCTCTCTCTCTCCCTCTTTCTCTCCCTCTTTCTCTCTCAAAATTTCAATTTAAGTGTGCTTTATTGGCATGACAAAATGTACATTCGTATTGTCAAAGCATCTGCAGCAAAAATGGTGCTGTCCTGTTGGTTTATTTACAGACTTGATAGCCTATAAGGGCTATTTCATATGTAGGCCTATTTCATATGTAGGCCTATACAGAGCTTACGAAATGACTACTGGTCCCTTAATATTTAATATAGACAAAAAGTGTCTAGATGAAAACATTACTAATTAAATATATTAAGCCATAGCTTATTGCTAATGTAGACAAATGTAACAAAATTTGACAATTATTTCCATAAGCGATTGTCCAATCAGAAGCGAGTTAATTCAAAGTTATATATCAAAATAATAATAAAATAATCAGTTATAACTGTATATTCATGTTGGGATAGAGCATTGTGCTAGGAAAGCAAAAGTTGTGGGTTAGATGGTTGACCTAGAAAGCACCCATACATAGGCTACTGATAAAAGACGTGAGCAAGTCCATGGAAATGTCAATCCTGTATGTATGTTTTCTCCATACTGATAGCACAGATGTCAACATTTGATAGTTTAAATACTCATATGAGGTCTCTCTTAAAGTTTTTAAAGCATGATTGTTTGTAGTCAGGTTAGGTGCAGCTTTCATATTGTCACCTCCATGATGGTACATATTCCTCATAAATGATCAGGGTGAAAATTTAAGTATAATAAATAACTATTTTGTTTAATGAAGAGCCATGCCGTCTCGATTTGTTGGATATTATTGCTTCCGATTTGTGCATTTTTAGTAACAAATACAGTTTCTAAGAGTTTATGTCAGCTATGCCGTAATTGCTCACGTATGGCCTAAATGCCCTGCAAGTTGTTTTGGATAAAAAGTGTCTGCCAAACCTGTAAATGTAAAAGCATTTCACATGTTGTGAATTTTAAGACCACTCGGTCAGCTCACCTTAGGACATTATATCATCGACAAATATTAAGTTGTATTGGATTTAAAAAAAATTGTTGCTAACATAAAAATATATATTTTCCACAAACGTACCCAAGAGGATGCAAACAAGATGAGCAGCAAGATAAGTCAAAGTATTTCTATCAGGAAAATAATTTGTACACATTTAAACCTGATATGAAGACATTATTTATTATAGACACCTTCCAATCATGCAACAGAATCAACAGATTTCAGATCAGCTGAACTCCAGTAATGTAGGATCATGACAAACATTTTCATTTAGTAACTTAGATCTTAAAGGAATAGTGCACTTTAAAATTAAAATTTTATAATAATAATAGTTCACTCATCTACATGTCATTGTGTCCGTGCGTTTATTTCTTCTGTTCAAAAACAAATTGAGGCTTTTGAGGAAAGCTTTCCAGGGTTCTTCTCTATATAATGGACTTGAGGGGGGGCTGTTCAAAAGGCTCTACACATAGTGATGTTAGCTGTTACACCAAAGCTCCGATGCGTTTGTCAAAAAAATGAAGCGATTATCAGCGAAGCTTTGTATTGATGCCTGATTCGTTCTTTCAAAATCATGTGACCAATGACGTCCGAAGCTTCGTTTCACACACACCCAGGTGACTGTTTTGTACTCTGATTTAGGGGTGTTCGATTCCGGGGCCGTTTCTCAATTCCAAGAATGCAAAGAACGGACTTGTGTTCTTGTGGAGACCGGTCTTGCGAGGCAGCCTCGGAAGAACGAACTTGGTTGGACGTGCCGCAGTGATTTCTGGGACCTCAAGCGGGTTTCGTACACGCGCAAGGCTGCATTCGATGCATCCTTGATATCCAGAACACATTCGGGTACTTTCATGCGTTCTCTGGCCATTTCTCAATATGCGTTCTTGTCTGTACTTGTGTTCTTGTGGACTTGTGAAACGTCATCAGTAGCAGCCCAAGTACTGTTCCATCCAATTCAAAGTTAACATCTAGACAAGAGCGGATAAAATCCCTGCATGTGTCCTTGATCCGCCCCTTTTATCGAGGATGCATTGGGAGGTGACCTGTGTGGACTTACGACGCTATATTTCCCCTCAGGCATTGCGCAGCAACTGCAGTGGAGCAGTAAAACAGCTTAATGTTCATAATGTTAGTTATTTTGTCACAAAATGTAGTTTTAAGAGTTGTTTAGGCGAGAATGTATGTGTTTGAAGTTCAAATCTGCAGTTGGTTAATAAAGATTGCGTCTATTTTCAAATTTGCTGGGAGGATTCGGATATGTGAGCTCCAGGCAATCACCGGGCACTCAGCGCTCATGTACCCGCCCAACGCAGCCTCACCTCGGCAAGTGTTTCTGAATCTCATGGCTGGCTCTGATGTCTTTGTAGCGGTTAAACATGATATTTAAAGGGGTCATATGGCGCGAATACATGTTTTTCTGTGTCTTTGGTGTGTTATAAGTTGCCCATGCATGTATAAGACACGTAAAATTGCAAAAATTAAAGTGTCGGAACAAAAGATGCATTCTATCTAAAAGCGAATGCTCACCCAGACCTGCCTGAAACGCCTCGTGTAACCACACCCCGGCGAATGTACGTCACTTCGTAACATGACTTGACTAAGACCGTCCAAATCTAAACGCAAGTAAGGTGGGCGTACTTGTAAATCTCATTGTATCGTCACTGTCGCAGCCATGTCGCGGAGATGCTGTGTGTTTCGTTGCGAAAAGAAAGACTCTTTGTTTGCCCTGCCAAAACATGAGACAACTAAAAACGAATGCTTGTTTCTATCTCAAACAAACTTTGTATGATTTATATGGTTGTTTGTTTATAGTCTTTATAGCCTCGTATATAAAAGGTAAAACAGTTAGCTATAGTTTTTAACTATTTAACATCATATTTTTTTAATAAAACCTTACCAATCCTTTACATCCTGCTCAAGTCGCGCTGGCAAAGTTGATGTATCGGCTTGATCATCTTCATTTTCCGTATCAGATTCGGGCTCGAATTGATATAAGGAAGTACCGATGACATTGTATCACCTGTCAGTACAATAAGCCCTTTTCACAATGACGTCACTTAACTTCCGCCTTTTCGCAAAGCAGTGTATCATAACATCCGTCTTGCAACAAACAAGAAGAAGAACTTCCGTTTTGCCGTCGCGCTGGAATTTAACAACAGTTAAAAAAAACTGACAGAACACGTATTCAAGTTCTTGTCCTAGCACCTTCGCTAACACAAAAAGAAAACAAAACACTTACCTTCATAATCAAACAGGTACTGTTCAATGAAGAATTTGTATCCTTTCTCTAGCGTTGATCTTGTCGTTAGCGAAAATTTGTCTGCAAGACGTTTGTGACAAGCAGAGCGGGACGAGGGCCGTGAGGGAACTGCGCGAGGCCGGTGACGCAAGTGATAATGAGCGTCAGCTGCGCATTGCACCGGTCTGCATTTCAAGAATGCAAAGAACAGACTTGTGTCCCTGCCATATCGGAATTGGCAAGTTCAGACTTGGGAGCTTGAACTTGTGAGGACGGGAGGACGCATACAGGTTATATTAGAAATGGAACCGTAGAGTACTTGATGCGTCACTCAGTCAAATACATGCAATCCTATTTCACTTAATAGCCTTTTTTTAATGTAGCTTCAGGTTTAAATGAAGTTGAATGAAATAATATGACAAAACACAACAGTGCTTCCTGTCGTTTTTATTTTAAAAATATTAATATGTGATTCTGGCAACACGGCTGCTCTGATTTTGTTGAAATATGATGTAAACCACAATGCTTTATTTTAAAGTGAAAAAAGTTTGTACAATACGGAATATAACAAGCAAATAATTTATTCAAAAGTAACGTTACTCCAGTAGGAAGCGCTCAGGTACAACATTAAATAAAAAATAAAATAGTGAAACTTAACTTCGCCATCAATCAAAACGATTGGCCCAGGAGCAAATAAGAGATTTATAAGACCGAAGATTGCCTGTTAGATAGACCTAAAATTATTTAAAAGGGTCAAATGACACGGCTAAAATGAATATTATCGTTTGTTTTAGATGTAATGCGATGTGTATACATGATTTAAGGTTCAAAAACGCTGTATTTTCCACATACCGTGCATGTTTGTATCTCCTCTTTGCTCCGCCTTTCTGAAACGCGCAGATTTTTTACAAAGCTCATTGCTCTGAAAAGCGAGGTGTGCTATGATTGGCCAGTTCACCAGTGCGTAGTGATTGGTCGAATACTGCAAGGGTTGACGGAAGTGTTACGCCTATTACCATATTCGGAACATCATAGTAGAATTAGCATGTCCCAAATCGTAGTATGTTTAAAATAATATCCCAAAGATTCCCGGATGGTCTAGTACTTCCGGTAGAAATTGGAAGTGCAGAATGATGCACACTCTGACAGCTGATATTACCCACAACTCACCACGAGTAGGCGGAGTTTAGTCGCGCTCCACTGCATTAATAAATTATATAACTGATGCGTCGCTAAATTAACAAATGTAAGTATACAGTAAACATTACATATGAAATAATGAATGAATAAATACCTTAATGGAAAGAAGAGCTGTATTTTGATGTGTGTGACAGTTATTGGCCACAATGTTGTCTAGGCAACAACGGCCACTTCCGCTTCCTGTTAGTATGTCCAGTTTGTGCAATCTCTTTTGCCATGCTCTCAAAAGTACCTACTATTCCAACACAAAAACAGTACCTACTATTATGGCCTGTCCACACCGGGACGATAATCGCGCTCATTTATTGTTGACTTTTAACGCCTCGTGACTAAACAAAGGGTGTCAATGTGAGTGTGCGCACCGATGCGCAAATGGCAGGCGTAAAAGCGTCAAGGCTCGTTTTTTTTTGACGCGCCGTGTTACAAACTGGCCGGCCAATGAGATTGGCGCTTTTGTTCACGTGCCTGGAGCTGCTGAAGTTACAGTAAAACACGACTTGGTGGCGCTCAAGCGCTAAAAGGTCTTGCCCGAGCACACAGGTTTTGACTAGAAGGATAAAGCTACCTCCACTGGGATGCGCACTTCAATACCGCATCATTTTTGTCAAGCAGTTGATTAATATTTTTGTATTATTGCAAGGTTAGGTTTAGGGTTGGGGTAGGTGTAGGCGTTAGCTAATGTAATTTATTGTTATTATATGGCGAGATTTTGCACCACTTCCGGACGTAGCTGTATCCCTATATTCTTCTTCTTTGTGGCAAGCGAGTGTCAGAAGCATAAAGGTGCGCAGCGCCACCTTGTGTACCGGGGTATTTCTGTTTTTCATTAAGCGCTATCCATGTCAGGGAGTGAATTTGCACGTTCACTCGGCTCATCGCCAGGGAAAATCGTTTGGGTATGAACGTTGAAAAGCGTCTCGAAAAACGCTTGCAATAAGCGCGTGTGATTATCGTCGCGGTGTGTACGAGCTCTTAGGCATAGTATAAGTAGGCGAATTGGAACGCAGGGCTTGTGTTCTTGAGTATTGGAACCTGACTTTGGCAGTTATTTATGACGTAGAGCGAGAACGTGAGGACACAAGACCGCTGAAGAACGCATATTGAGAAACGGCCCAGAGTCGACTCCGATTCCCTCCATTTACTGTCATTCAAAACAGGTTCAAGGGGCCGGTTGCACCAGCTGTTCTTAAGTTACAACTTAGCCTAGTTTTTACTTAAATGGGCACTAAGTTACAACTTACGCACTACTAAATATTTTTGAGTTGCACCATTCAACTTAGTTGAAGCGTAACGTTACGTATAAACTAAATATTTACGGAAGCCTCCTATCAGGAGTAACTGTAGGAATAAAATGGCAGACTCACTGAACTAACTGAAAAAGCTCGTTTCACTCGACATTACACATATGATAATGCTGACATTTACAGTCACTTACCTTTTAAAATGGAGAACGTTATGTGATGACATTACATTATTAGCGGCTCTAACAAGAACACGTCCTAGCGCCTCCGTGTGTGTATCTGCCTGTGTAGTGCACGTCAAAATAAAATCATCTTCTTTTTATTTCTTTGGTGGTTGTCAGTAAAATGAAATCACCCATTTTACATGTCATTTATTATGATTTTATTGGGCTGTATTGTTTTAATTGCATTTGTTTATTAATCTTGTTTAATTTTAAATATCTAGGCTAATAAAATACCTATAATGTTATCCATGATTAGGTAGTATTCTATTCTATTTATTAGGGGGGGTGACGAGACACTTATCCCACGAGACGAGACGAGACATGAGACTGAGTTCACGAGAACGAGATGAGACAAGATTTTTAGACTTTTTTAAAGAAATCCTCAATTATGAAATATATAGGGGAAAAAGTATTTTATTCACCTTGAAAGCAAAACATGTAGGCATTATAAAATCATTTTGTACTTTATGAAACAAATTAAAGTTCTATTTTAATGAATTATATTATGCAATAATAAACAATATGTAAACACTGCAAAATGTTTTGTCACAAACTCAACTGACAGGCAGTAATTGCACAAAAATGATGCTTTGTTTTCTTAACAGGTGCAGCTTTTAGTAAAGAGCTGTGGTTGTTTTCTCTATATGCTTTTTGCATAGTGCTCGAGTTAGCAGAGATGGTGATCATATCACACTGTCACTCCTCCTTCCTCCACTGACTGAACCCTCATAGCCCACAGAGAAACAGTTAAAACTACATAAACACATCATGTCTTATGCTAAAATTGCACATATGTTAGAGACAGTTGACCGTTTTTATTTATCCATTGTATTTAAAGGTGTCATGAACTGGCCTTTTTTATTATTTTATACAGTTGTCTGAGGTCTACTTATGACGTTCACATGGTTTTTACATTCAAAAACATCAAAATCAATAAGTAATAGGCTATTTTCTACCCTGGTTTTGAGGCCGGCTCAAGAAACGCTCGGTTTTTATGGGCAGGCCGCATTGAAGACTTGGAAGTAAACGGCCACTGCTATGATTGGATAACAGTTCCAAAAGACAGCAGTGTGCCCTGTGATGTACATTTCTGTGTGTCTGTTTGACAAGCTACATGCTTAGTTGGAGCCTTCTGTAAACTTTGTTAGACACGTAGGTTACACATAATCAGGACATATAAAGCGATCTCTAACAAAGCAATAATGACGCATCGTACATATATTTTTACTCACACAAGTAAATATTGTCGGATTCAATATTGACGGCACAGCATTGCTTTTTAATCTCAGTCTCTGTGCAAATTGACATGTGCCTTGTTTACAAAGGAATCCACGGTGAAATGAAGCGAACAAACGCTCAATGTTTTACCCACTTGAGCTGGAACGTCTTTAAAAATAAACTTCAACTACGCATTCCTAATATCAGAATCCGAAGGAAGCAACTGTGTTCTTCCACAACCAGGCGCTGCACAATTTGTTGCATGTTTGTTGTTTGGTCGCTCTAAATAAAAATAACAGTGAAAGAAGTCCTCACTTTTACACAGATGACACGGGGCTAGCCACTCTCGAGAGCCCTTCGCTAAAGTGACAGGGTTGCCAGATCTTCACAAAAAAAGCAAATAAGACGTTTGCCATACGTCTAGCGCGTGTTTACATAGAGAAACGGTGGGAAAGTAGCGCTGCGGGATGGAAAATCACGTTGTCTATATGAATGGCTGGTCACTGTAGCTCACACATCGCACATATTTTGTGCAGTTATTAGCGTGTTCTGCAGTAATGAAATAGGTCGGACCACAACAAAATGTGCACTCACAAATGCTCCCAAATATATTTTGAGGTTGCACAGGTTAAATTTAGGGAGCATATGCACTGCATCATGCCAATTGTGTGAGGATATTGTGTTCTCACGAGACAAATCGGATCTCGCGAGATCTCGTGCTACTACTATTTATTAAAAACGTATTTTTACCGTTATTATGTGAGGTAAAATAAGTTTAAATCAAGAACGTTTTGAAATTCACATTTTCACTAACAAATTTAAAGGCTGCTATTGGACTGTTGAAGAGAGAGTTTTCTTTCCTGCCAGGGACACCCCTTTCTGATCCTCTATGGAACCAATGTGATATGTTGGTTTTCCAAGCGCGCAGACAGTGGCGTAACATAGTGATGACGGGCCCCAGTGCATGCTATTACGACAGGTCTCCTGGGCTTCAAGGTTATGAAGCACATGCAAACACACAGCGCTCTTCTATTGAAGGGAACCCATATATGAACGAATGAATGAATGAGGCATTTACAGTATATAGCGCTTTATTGTGTATTGCTGTACACCCAAAGTGCTTCACAATGATATGAGGTACTGTCATGCATAAGGCGTGGGAAATGTCCTATTGGGCAATTCAACTGTGCTGAAATAGTGGGATTATAACACCTAGTCCTATTAAGTTAACCTATTAAGGAAATACAAACATCACGGTTCATTACGTAAGGTCTTCATACACCTCTGAAGACATAGTTTTGTATATTATATTGCATTTCTGTCAATAGATCCTGCTAAAAATCCCACACTGGACCTTTAAATGCGAGTCTGTTCGCATTATAACGGCACAAGCTATTGTTTGGATACACATTGAAATAGTGTTTGTGAAAGCATTAAGCGTTTCATCCAGCTTCAAAAAAAAAGCAACAGCTACTATCCATTTAAGTAATCCATTAAAGTAAGTTATGTTGTTAGGCTGTTATTATAGCATATATTTTGACAATGATGGCTTTTTCGCAACACCACAATAAGAACACAAAGTAGGCTACAGTACGTCCTCTCTCCTTTAAAAAAAGTCTTAAACTTAGTCAGCTTATATATGCGCTTATATACAG